>NC_091069.1:198790715-199097474 GCF_032405125.1 Capricornis sumatraensis
TCATGTCCGACTCTGTGACCCCATGAATCGCAGCACACCAGGCCTCCCTGTCCATCACCAACTACCGGAGTTCACTCAGATTCACGTCCATTGAGTCAGTGATGCCATCCAGCCATCTCATCCTCTGTTGTCCCCTTCTCCTCCTGCCCCCAATCCCTCCCAGCATCAGAGTCTTTTCCAATGAGTCAACTCTTCGCATGAGATGGCCAAAGTACTGGAGTTATTGACATGCCAAAGCCTTTGACTGTGTGGATCACAATAAACTGTGGAAAGTTCTGAGAGAGATGGGAATACCAGACCACCTGACCTCCCTCTTGAGAAACCTGTATGCAGGTCAGGAAGCAGCAGTTAGACTGGACATGGAAGAACAGACTGGTTCCAAATAGGAAAAGGAGTACGTCAAGGTTGTATATTATCACCCTGCTTATTTAACTTATATGCAGAGTATATCATCAGAAACTCTGGACTGGAAGAAACACAAGCTGGAATCAAGATTGCCAGGAGAAATATCAATAACCTCAGATATGCAGATGACACCACCCTTATGGCAGAAAGTGAAGAGGAACTAAAAAGCCTCTTGATGAAAGTGAAAGAGGAGAGTGAAAAAGTTGGCTTAAAGCTCAACATTCTGAAAACGAAGATCATGGCATCTGGTCCCGTCACTTCATGGGAAATAGATGGGGAAACAGTGGAAACAGTGTCAGACTTTATTTTTTTGGGCTCCAAAATCACTGCAGATGGTGACTGAAGCCATGAAATTAAAAGACGCTAACTCCTTGGAAGGAAAGCTATGATCAACCTAGATAGTATATTGAAAAGCAGAGACATTACTTTGCCGACTAAGGTCCGTCTAGTCAAGGCTATGGTTTTTCCAATAGTCATGTATGGATGTGAGAGTTGGACTGTGAAGAAGGCTGAGTGCTGAAGAGTTGATGCTTTTGAACTGTGGTGTTGGAGAAGACTGTTGAGAGTCCCTTGGACTGCAAGGAGATTCAACCAGTCCATTCTGAAGGAGATCAGCCTTGGGATTTCTTTGGAAAGAATAATGCTAAAGCAGAAACAACAACAACCCATACTTAAATATCAAGCTTCTTAAATTCAGCACTAGGCTAAGTTATGAAAACATGGGAGAAAATCACTAACATTTTCTTAAAGGAAGAATCCTTGGTTTGTTCCATAAATGGAAAAGTAGTACTATTAATTTTAATCTGGCTGGAAAACATTTGAAGTATATAAAATTAGTAAATATACAAAATAGTGTCAATATTGCACTCATAATTTTGAGCAACATAACTTCTCAGAAATCTTTTAAAGTGGTTGCAAAATGCACATGATTCAGTATTTAGAAGAACTGACTTAAACACATACTTCATAGATTTATTTCAGTGAAACACTGAAGAAAAGTTTCCAAAACTGATTTGGTTTACCTTAAATCATTCTTCCTGGACAGTAATCAGATAGCAGATTCATTTGACTAATAAGAGTAATTTTCTGCTTTTGACCTTAAAAGTCATCAACACTGTAAAGGCAAATGCTTGTCTTTCTCTTTTATATAGAATGGTGCTGGGTTGAAGATACCAATGAAATTATTAATAGGGAACATATGGGTAAAACTCATTTGAAAGTATCATTATATCATTATAAAATATTAAGAAGACAGACAAGATATACCCTTCTTTATCCTATTAGAAATTATTAAATGATTTGGCAGGAGACCATTCTGACCAATTCATGTTCTCAAAGTAGTTTTAAGGTTATATTGGGAATCAATATCTCATACAACCTAGGTAAAAATGAATTTATGTCTGGGGACATGGGTAAGAAATGGTCAATCAGATAGATACAAAATTTTCATGTTTTGTCCTAAAACTTTCTACATACTGTGAAAGAAGAGGGTGCTATAGCAACTTCATGCAGAATATTGGACTGAGGAGCCAAGCCTTCTGATTTACCAATGAAGAAACAAATATATAGACTGCCGAGAAAATCTAATAAGCTAAATATTTTATAATCTGGGGGGAATAAAGGTTTGTCATTGAAAAGGGGATTGATTACAGTATAAACTTAGAAATAAGTATACTTTGGAAGTTTATACTATGTGGGTAAAATAAACAGGAAAGGCCAGAGCCAAGTATTAGAAATAAACGTGTAGTTTCTTAGAAGTAGAAAAACTAGGTACTTCACAACTAGCTACAATATACGAGAAAGTATAACTGGAAAGCACAATTCTACTGTTACGGAGTTAGTGAAAAAATCCACACTCCTCTTATAAGAACTAAATATACTTGTATGGATGAAGTAGAAAAATGAGAAATTGTGTATGTAATTTGATATAAACTCACTCAAGTGCCATTCTGAAATTTGACTTCCAATTTGCCCTCAGCAATCCAGTGTCAGATTTCCCACTGACTAGACCAACCTGAATTATCAAGGTGGTTTGGGGAATGCTCTATGCTAAAGTATTTCAAGAGATTATGTCTTTGCTTCTGGAAGGTGCAGTTTATAAGTACGAAATTGGAGCTGTTGCAGTCAGTTTTCCCCTAGGTGGAAAATATGGGAAGAGAGCCTGAGAACTTCATAAGAATTGAGCCAGAGCTCTTATAGATCACAAATAGAAGCTTAGGACAACACCCATTCGTTAGCTCACGCTCTGTATTTCAGAAGTTTAGCATGGACATAATGTTCTGGATATAGTAAGGCTGAAATCAGCAAGGCCAGACTGAATCATTTCTTTAAAATTCTATGAAAAACCCCATCTCATTAACAACAGCTCCATTCTTGTTGCTGGTAGGACTCACATTCCCTTAGTTGTAGGATTAAGGTCTCGTTTCCTTGCTGACTGTCAACCATGGAGTTTTCTCGGGTCTTAAGAGGCTGCCATATGACCCCTCTTTTTCCAAGCAGGCAATGATGCTTCAACTCTGTCCTGTGTCTTTGATTTTATTTCCTCAACCAGCCAGAAATAATTTCTACTTTTCAAGGTCTTATATGACTAGTTCAGAATTATCCAGATAATCTCCCTATCATAAGATCCACTGATTTGATACCTTAGTTAAGTCATAAAGTCCTTTCATAGTGGTATCTAAATTCATGTTTGACTGAATAACTGGGTGAGAGTATCTACTAGGGACTGGAAATCTTAGGATATCTTCATTGAATTCCACAAACCACAAAAGTCAATATATTCACTTTGATATTTATACCAGGTTGAATCATAGTTTCTGTGTTTATAAACAAAAAAACACTGTAACTCCTTGAAAAAAAGGAGATGCATAGTGATATTCAGTTCAGTTCAGTCACTCAGTCGTGTCTGAGTCTTTGTGACCCCATGGACTGCAGTACTCCAAGAGCTGTTCATCACCAACTCCCAGAGCTTGGTCAAACTAATGTCCATCGAGTCAGTGATGCCATCCAAACATCTCATCCTCTGTCATGCCCTTATTATCCTACCTTCAATCTTTCCCAGCATCAGGGTCTTTTTCAATAAATCAGTTCTTCACATCAGTTGGCCAAATTATTGGAGTTTCAGCTTCAGCATCAGTCCTTTCTTTAGGATTGACTGGTTGGATCTCCTTGCAGTCCAAGGGATTCTCAAGAGTCTTTTCCAACACCACAGTTCAAAAGCAATAATTCTTCAGCACTTAGCTTCCTTTATAGTCTAACTCTCACATCCATACATGACCACTGGAAAAGCCATAGCTTTGACTAGATGGACCTTTGTTCACAAAGTAATGTCTCTGTTTTTTAATATGCTGTCTAGGTTGGTCATAGCTTTTCTTCCAAGGAGCAGCAGTCTTTTAATTTCATGGCTGCAGTCATCATCTGCAGTGATTTTGAAGCCCAAGAAAATAAAGTCTGTAACTCTTTCCATTGTTTCCCTGTCTATTTGCTATGAAGTGATGGGACTGGATGCCATGATCTTAGTTTTCTGAGTGTTGAGTTACAAGCCAGTTTTTTCACTCTCCTCTTTTGCTCTCATCAAGAGGCTCTTTAGTTCTTCTTCACTTTCTTCCATAAGGATGCTGTCATATGCATATCTGAGGTTATTGATATTTCTCCAGGCAATCTTGATTCCAGTTTGTGCTTGCCCGGCATTTCACATGATGTACTCTGCATATAAGTTAAATAAGCAGGATGACAATATACAGCCTTGACATACTCCTATCCCAAATTGGAAGCATTCTGTTGTTCCATGTCCAGTTCTAACTGTGGCTTCTTGACCTGCATACAGATTTCTCAGGAGGCAGGTAAGGTGGTCTGGTATTCCCATCTCTTGAAGAATTTTCCCCAGTTTGCTGTGATCCACATAGGCAAAAGGTTTGGCATAATCAATAAAGCAGAAGTGATATTTTTCTGCAACTCTCTTGCTATTTTGATTATCCAGCAAATGTTGGCCATTCGATCTCTGGTTCCTCTGTCTTTTATAAATCCAGTTTGAACATCTGGAAATTCACACTTCATGTACTGATGAAGCCTGTCTTGGAGAATTTTCAGCATTACTTTTCTAGCATGTAAGATGAGTGCAACTGTGTGGTAGTTTGAACATTCTTTAGCATTGTCTTTCTTTGGGATTAGGATGAAAACTGATCGTTTCCAGTATTGTGGCCACTGCTGAGCTTTCCAAATTTGCTGGCATATTGAGTGCAGCACATGTTTTAGGATGTGATATAGCTCAGCTGGAATTCCATCACCTCCACTAGCTTTGTTGAGTATGCTTTCGAAGGCCCATCTGACTTCACATTCCAGGATGTCTGGCTCTCCGTGAGTGATCACACCATCATGGCTATCTAGGTCATGATGATCTTTTTTGTACAGTTCTTCTGTGTATATTCTTGCCACCTCTTCTTAATATCTTCTGCTTCTGTTAGGTCCATACCATTTTTGTTCTTTATTGTGCCCTTCGTTGGATGAATTGTTCCGCTGGTATCTCTAATTTTCTTGAGAGATCTCTAGTCTTTCCTATTCTATTGTTATCCTCTATTTGTTTACATTGATCACTTAGGAAGGCTTTCTTATCTCTCCTTGTTATTCTTTGGAACTCTACATTCAGATGGCTATATGTTTCTTTTTTGTCCTTGGCTTTAGCTTCTCTTCTTTTCTCAGCTATTTGTAAGGTCTCTTCAGACAACCATTTTGCCAATTTGCATTTCTTTTTCTTGAATTTTCTCTTGATTACTGCCTCCTGTACAATGTCATGAACCTCCTTCCATAGTTCTTCAGGCATTCTATCTATCAAATCTAATCTCTTGAATCTATTTGTCACTTCCACTGTATAAACATAAGGGATTTGATTTAAGTCATACCTGAATGGTCTAGTGGTTTTCCTCACTTTTTAAAACAAAACCTTGTGCACACCAGGAGCCAGGAGAAAGGAACAATGCCCCACAAGAGGCTGAGTCAGACTTGCTTTTGAGTGTCTAGGAGTCTCCTTTAGAGGTGTGGGTCCACAGTGGCCTGCTGCAGGGTAGGGACACTGAATAAAAAATGCACAAGTCCTTTTGAAGGAGGTTGACATTATCTTCATTACCCCTACCATACTTTGCCCTCATGTCAAACAACAGAGAGGGAACATGGCCCTGCCCATCAACAGGAAATTGGATTGAAGATTTACTTTACTCTTGCCTGGAAAATCCCATGGACGGAGGAGTGTGGTAGGCTACAGTCCATGGGGTTGCAAAGAGTCAGACACGACTGAGCAACTGAACTGAACTGAAGCATGACCCCACCCATCAGAACAACACTCAGTTTCTCCCACAGTCAATCTTCCCCATCAGGAAGCTTCCATAAGCCTCTTATCCTTACCCATCAGAGGGAAGATAGAATGAAAACCACAATCACAGTTAACTAACCAAACTGATCACATGGACCACAGCCTTATCTAACTCAATGAAACTATGAGCCATGCCATGTAGGGCCACCCAAGTTGGATGGGTCATGGTGGAGGGTTCTGAAAAAATGTGGTCCACTGGAGAAGGGCATGGGAAACCACTTCAGTATTCTTGTGTTGAGAACCCCATGAACAGTATGAAAAGGAAAACAGATATGACACTGAAAGGTGAATTCCTCAGGTTGGTAGGTGCCCAATATGCTACTGGAGATCAGTGGAGAAATAACTACAGAAAGAATGAAGAGATGGAAACAAAGTGAAAACAACAGCTAGTTGTAGATATTACTGGTGATGGAAGTAAAGTCTAATGTGTAAAGAGCAATATTGCATAGGAATCTGGAATGTCAGGTCCATGAATCAAGGCAAATTGGAAGTGGCCAAACAGGACATGGCAAGAGTGAACAGCAAATTTTAGGAGTCAGTGAACTAAAATGGACTGGAATGGGTGAATTTAATTCAGATGACCATTATATCTGCTACCATGGGCAAGAATCCCTTAGAAGAAATGGAGTAGCCCTCATAGCCAACAAAAGAGTCCAAAATGCAGTATTGGGTACAGTCTCAAAAATGACAGAATGTTCTCTATTTGCTTCCAAGGCAAACCATTCAATATCACAGTAATCCAAGTCTATGCCACAGCCACTAATGCTGAAGTTGATGAAGACCTACAAGACCTTCTAGAACTAACACCCCCAAATATGTCCTTTTCATCATAGGGGACTGGAATGCAAAAGTAGGAAGTCAGGAAATACATGGAGTAACAGGCAAGTTCGGCCTTGGAGAACAAAATGAATAAAGGCAAAAACTAACAGAGTTTTGCCAAGAGAATGCACTGGTCATAGCAAACACCCTCTTCCAACAACACAAGAGATGATTCTACGCAAGGACATCAGCAGATGGTCAATACTGAAATCAAATTTTTTATATTCTTTGCAGCCAAAGATGGAGCAGCTCTTTATGGTCAGGAAAAACAAGACCATGACCTGACTGTGGATCAGATCATGAACTCCTTACTGCAAAATTCAGAATTAAATTTAAGAAAGTATGGAAAATTACTAGATCATTCAAGTATGACCTGAATCAAATCCCTTATGATTATCACCTTTCTACATATATATATATATGCATTTGTTTTATATATAGATATAATAAATTATAAATTTAATATTAACATTTTCTTATATATGATTTGCTATTCCCTTATCAGATAAATGGGTTTCCCATGTGGCACTAGTGGTAAAGAACCTGCCTGCTAATACAGGAGACACAAGAGACATAGTGTTAGGGAAATTTTTTTAAAAACTAGTCTTGCTTAGGCTTCAGAGACAAAGCAGAGCAGTCCTCTGACCTTGTTTCTAATGTGCATGGACACTGTCCTGACTAGGAGTGACTGTCTGCTATGAGTGTAAGACTTCTAGCACCATAGATAAGATGGGGGAGAAATCTTATGATTGTTGAGCCCCTGGAGGGGGCCTGGCCAGCCAAGCCCCAGGCTTAGCAACATTCCAAGTTTTACAGGACAAAACAAAAAGCATTAACGGGAAAACAAGCTGGCAATTTGCTCACAGACTGATGATGATATTAGTTTGTGTCTGTCTTTGGATTATAAGTGGAACCCCAACCTGCAATCTTTGAAGTCTCACCCACAGAGTGGACTTGCTGTCTGGGACCCTTTCCCAATTGGGACTCCAGATGTGCTGGGACAAGGGACTTCCCAGCACTGTTTAAGTCTGGAAGTTGGTCAAAACCCAATTTGGTGATGTATTCTCTATTCCTATTTCTCTTTTCTTTTAATGTTAATATGTTGAAAATAAGCTAGATAAATATCTGTATCTCTAATAAATAGCTGTATTATTTATTTGTTTATAACAAGTGGCTTATTTTGTTACCAAATCCTTTGAATTTGAGACAAAAGTGAAAACCTTCAGCAAAACACATGGATTTGATACCTGGGTTGGGAAGATACCCTGGAGAAGGAAATGGCGAACCACTCCAGTATTCTTGCCTGGAGAATTCCATGGACAGAGGAGTCTGTCAGGCTATAGTCTGTGGGATCACAAAGAGCCAGACATGACTGCTTTCATATATATGTATATATTTGGCCATGCTGCATGGTTTGTGGGATCTTAGCTCCCTCACCAGTGATTGAACCGATGGCCCCTGTAGTGGAAGTGTGGCATCCTAACCACTGGATTGCCTGCCAGGGAATTCCCTAGAACTAGAATACTAAAAGAAATTCTTTCATGGAAAATTTCTTCTGAAATATACTGGAATTCCATAACAATCAGTATCTTAGTAAATTCATGTTGTGATAACAAAATACCATAAGAACATGGTGGCTTGTAAATAACACAAATTTATTTCTCACAGTATTGGAGGCTGGAAAATCCAAGTTCAAAATGCCAACAGATTAAGTGCCTGGTAAGGGCCTGCTTCCTGATTCATAGACAGACATCTTTTTGCCATGCCCTCACAGAACAGAAGTGAATGAGTGAGTTCTCTGGGGCCTCTTTTATGAGGGCCCTAATCTCATTAAAGAGGACTCTGCCTACAAGACCCAATCACCTCCCAAAGACTGCAACTCCAAATACCATCTCATTAGGGATTATGTTACACCATTTGAATATGGGGGAATACAACATCCAATCTATAGCATATATATCATCTCATGTCACAGAACAAATTATGTTCTTCAGGAGACAACTACTAATACTATGAAATGAATGAGTATGTCATCCAGTTAATGCATAGGGAAGGGATTGATGATTTTTCACTTATATGCAGAAGTTTTGATCTGCTTTTCATCATAGTGTGTATTTGTTTTTGTATGTGTGTGTGTCTCTAACTTTGTCTCGTTTACCTTCTTGAACGGCTGTTTTTGGGATTATGAACAAATCTACTTGTATGAATTTATAGTTAATAATTCAAAATATGTCAACTAATAAAAACATCAAAAGTATATCATTTATTATAAATATTCTTCTTTCAAGTGGATATTCTTCATTCAATTATAATAGAACACCCTTGTCATATTATTATACTATGGAATAGTCTCTAATTATAATCATTTTTAAGTCTATATTTGAAATTGCAGAAAATAGGAATCCATAAAAGGCAATTATTTATTTTCATAGTTTGTTCTTCTAACATTTCACTTTTGTAGTAAGTAGACAGCACTAGAACACTTTATCATATCAAAAACACACATCAAAAAAAAAGTTAAAAAAAAAAGCTATATATTAGTGAGTGAGTGACCTTCAGCCTGAAGCTTCCATATGTCCCAGTTCATTCCATTAGAATAAGTATTACCAGTATCACATAGAACATGTCCTCTTTCTGAACTGATAGATAAATAAAGCAGACATTCCTCATCCAGAGAGTTTCTAATTTAAAGCCCTTAGTGTTCAATCCAGCATAGAGCATGCACAGACTTTAAAAAATTCTCCTACAGTAGGAGGCCAGAGATCACACTTCCCCAAGATTTCAGAATGTTGCTTTAGCTGTACCAGGATGAAGCAAATGGAAAAGTAAAACTCCCAGGGCTGAGTGGAATATGTCTATAAAGTTTAAAATGCCTTTAACTTTAAGGTTAAAAGTAATAAAAAGTTAAATTGGGATATTCAGTCCTCTCTTTACTTTCCATGCTAAGCCCTATACCTTAAACTGATGTTATAAAATCTACAAGATAATCTCACATAACTAAAAATCCTATTAAACTACCAAAAAATTTCCTGGCCTTGCATTTATAGGTGATGATAATTTCTGAGAAGATTAAACCCTCTAATTATAAACTTCATTAGTAAGTCTTTCATAGGCACTCATGATCTAAAATGAGAAAATCTTCACATATTACCAAATGACTGTGGTCAGGATAACTCTGTGAATCCTGAACTCTCATGACTTCTGGGAAACTAATCAACCCAATTTGCCCAGCATATTCTTTTCAGCTTTAAAAACTTAATATTGCTGCTTCTTTCCTCACTAGTCTCATCTCTTCATATTATTCACTTATTGATATTTTCTTGCCAATTACTAAAAGGTAAACATCCAACTTCCTCTAGGAAACCCTCTCTGAATATTTACAAGGACTACTTTTTGAGTACTTTTTATTTGAAATTTAGTTCCTGCTATCATATTTTCAGTTCTCCACCTGCTTTCCCAAGGGGAGTGCGAACTCTCTGAAAACCGAAGCAGAACCTGATGTATCTTAATACCATAATTATCTCTTAACCTTATGAAAATCATCCACATAAGTGGTGATAAACTGCACAGTAATAAGCAAGTGAAGTGAAGTCGCTCAGTTGTGTCCGACTCTTTGCGACCCCGTGGACTGTAGCCCACCAGGCTCCTCCGTCCATGGGGTTCTCCAGGCAAGAATACTGGAGTGGATTGCCATTTCCTTCTCCAGGGAATCTTCCCGACCCAGGGATCAAACCCAGGTCTCCCGCATTGCAGGCAGACGCTTTAACCTCCGAGCCACTAGGGAAGCTGCAATAAGCAAGAATACATTATAATTACACTGAACCTTAGTTGACAACTTTTGTATATGCTGCTTGAGCAGATACAGGATCCCATGCGTCATTATATCCCCAGAGCTTGAAACTTGGTAGGTTGTCATTTAATTCAAGTTGACTGAATGGTTGAATTAATAAGTAAATGTCTAAAACAGAAGAGAAAAAAGTTAGAATAAAGTATTCTCAACCTGTAACATCTACTACCAGGACAACATTGCATGCTGACTAAAGCAATAATAAAAAATTATCTGAACGTATATTTAACCTCATAAGGTATATGAACAATAGATAAGCATGTTAAGATGATCAGGATAACTAGTCAGTAGAGAAATAAAAATTAAAATGACATAGCTGCCAGATTGACCAGCATTAAAATGACTGATCATGGACTTGTCTGGTGTCTAGTGGTTAAGAATCTGCCTGCCAGTATAGGGAATATGGGGCTCAGTCCCTGGTCCGGGGGGATCCCACATGCCATGAGGTGACTAAGCCCTCATGCCACAACAACTGAGCCCACACTCTAGGGCCCAGTGCTCTGCAGCTACGGAGCATGTGTCCTGCAACTACTGAAGCCTGTATGCCTAGAGCCCATGATGTGCAAAGAGACAAGCCACCACAATGAGAAGACTCCGCACCTCAAGGAAGAGTAACCCCTGCTCACTGTAACTAGAAAAGAATCCACGCACAGCAACGAAGACCCAGGGAAGCCAAAAACAAATTCTAAAATACATTTTAAAAAAGACTGACCATACTAAATGTTGGGAATGTGGATAAGTTTTAGAATTCTCATATATCATTGGTGGGAATGAAAAAATGATACAACTACTTTGGAAAACAGATTGGCAGTTTTTTTTTTACAAATCTATGGTCCAACAATTTCACATCTAAATGTTTACTTTAGAGAAATGAACACACATGTTCACATAGACCTGTATACACATATTAAAATCACTTTTATTTGTAATAGCCAAAACATGAAAATATCCTTCTCCAGGGGATCTTCCCGACCCAGGGATCGAACACAGGTATCCCACATGGCAGGCAGACACTTTAACCTCTGCACCACCAGGGAAGCCCAACAGTCTATCAACAGGTGAATAAATAAATTGTGGTATATCCTTCCAATGAAACTTTCCTGAGCAATGAAAAGAAACAATCCATTGGTAATTACTCCAACATGGATATTTCTGAAAATAATTATTCTGAGTAACAGGAATCAGAGTAAAGAGTACATACTCAGTGATTTCGTTTATACCAAGTTTAATACATAGTGATACAATTAATTAATAGTGAAATTAAACAGATTAGTAGTTGCCTGGGATTGGGGAGGGGATTGGGAATGAGGAATTAAAAAGGGTCATAAGGAAACTTCTGTGGATAATGGATATCTTATTTTCTTGTCTGTGATGATGGATTCATAGATGTAAAGGTTTGTCAAAAGTTCTCAAATTGTATACTTTAAATATGTGTAGTTTATTGTATGTCAATTTTACAACAATAAAGTTCTTCAGAAAGAAAGGCTAAAAAAATTATTAGAATAAAATATCCAATATGTATGTAATCTGAAGATGATCAATGAAGAGATATTATTTCAGTGTCTGACTATCTTACAACCTGCTTTACCTTCTCTGGCATCTGTCCAATAATTTTTAGTGGTGGTTTTTAAGTCCATGTAAGCTGTAATTTAACTTAACATTTATTACAATATTCATGTTTGGGAATGCACGTACACCCATGGTGGATTCACGTCAATGTATGGCAAAACCAATACAGTATTGTAAAGTAAAAGGAAGTAAAAATAAAAATTAAAAAACATATTCATGAAAATATTATCATTATATATTTTAAAATAGTGATTATAATTATAAATTTATTTAGATTTTAACACACATTTATAATTATGAATTATTTTATAAACATAATTATATAATCCTTCAACTAGTTGAAACTAAAGTCTTCTTAATTCACTTAAAATATAATCCAAACATTTTTCCATGTTTAAAATCTCCCTTCTCATTTATCTTTTTAATATCATAATATTCTTAAGAATAGATCATTATGCTATAATCTTACTGACATTCTTTTTGTTCCTCTCCATTAGGAACATGTCAACTTCCTTTTCCCTTAGGATATTGCACTTGCTGAAGCATTTTTTAAACACTTTCCACAGGTCATCATCTCAACTCATTTATCCTTAGGGAAATCATCATCATAATACAATCCAATAGCCTACTACACCCTTCTCAATCTTTTTTTTTTTTTGATCACACCACCCTACTTCATTTTCTTATTGCATTTTCTGATTTGTCCCATTTATTTATTTATTTACTGGCTACTGTCTATCTGTTTTTCATCACTAAAATGCAAGTACAATAGCTACACTCTGTTTTGTTCATCTCTGTAACTCCAGAGTGTAAAACACACCTGAAAGAGGTAGGTAGTTGACACATTATTTTAATGGATAAAATGTTATATATATAGCATGATTTTAGTGTAAGAAGCAAGTCTGTTGCCAATACGCACTTGCTTCATCATGGCTGTCTCATGAAGACCAATAAACTGATTTTAAGTGATCAACTTTGGATGCAAATTTTGATGACAGATTTGGCCACTGAAATAGATTGAATCTAGAATTACAGTCACTAGATGTCGAGTTCCAAGTAGAATATAAAGTTAAATGAATTTAGTTCAAGTTATTTTTAGTGATGTCATTTTTAAAAAAACTAAGACTTTACTAACTTACTTCTGGGCTTCCCTGGTAGCTCAGCTAGTAAAGAATCCAGCTGCAATGCAGGAGACCCTGGTTCAATTCCTGGGTTGGAAAGTTCCCCTGGAGAAGAGATAGGCTACCCACTCCAGTATTCTTAGACTTCCCTGGGGGCTCAAATGGTAAAGAATCCACCTGCAATGCAGGAGACCTGGGTTCAATCCCTTGGTTGAGAAGATCCCCTTAAGGAGGGTACTGGCAACCCACTTCTGTATCTTACCTGGAGAATCTCCATGGACAGAGGAGCCTGGTGGGTACAGTCCATGGGTCTCAAAGAGTCAGACAAGACTGAGTGACTAAGGATAGCACAACTTACTTCTACAGTTTTACAGCTGTTTGCTAAAAATAGAAATTTTGTGTCAAAATGCTGTAACCTAAAAACTTCCACTTTTAGTTACTTAGTAAACTAGGTAATCTTGTGTCATTTCCACTGAAGAGCAACTAGATCTAGCACCAAATGTCAGTTTTGTCACATTGATGCTTTCAGAAGAAATAAGAGAAACCTTCAAATTGTCAGATAAGTAAACAACCAATAAAACAAATACAGTAAGCAGTTTGGATGATGAGAGGGAGAACTGAAATAGACGTACTTAGCAATGTCTATGCACGGGAAATAATTAAACTTGGTACTCTCTGATTCTATGGTACCCTAAAGAGGGACTGAATTTTCCCAAAGTCAGTAATTCTCCAAATTCTCAGAAAAAGCAAATACAATCTTTTCCAAAGAAAGACATCTTCATTAGGGCCTCATATTTTCCATACATCAAAATCAGTCACATATAAGTTCATAAAGCTATACACTCACTGAAACAAGCCCTCATTAGTGTTATTTGGCAGAAAGAACAAAAAAAGATATATGCCCAAAAGAAAATTATAAATTAGAATTTATAACTAGACACAGTAGAATAACATGATATTTTGACAGAAATATTTTATGATATCATAAAAAATAAATGGCAACATTTTATTTTCAAACACTACCAGGAGGTGTTGAAACAAATTATATTGTACCTTAGAAATAAAATATAAATGTTTTAATTAGAAATGCATGACTAAATGCATGCTTACCCTCAACTGAGTATAAGAAGTAGATAATAAAGCTAAAGAAACTACTCAATAATGCATCAAAGAGAGTAAAGATGACAAAGAATTTAAGGAGTTTAAAGTATTTTCAGTGTCAAACGTAAAAGCTAATATTCTAAATGAGGTCAAGGGGAAAGAGAAAGAAGGAAAGGCAATAATTAAAGACATATTCAACTTAGAATTTTCTAAAACTGATAGAAAAGAATTTATATAAGGAGGAAGTATAATGAATTCTAAACAGGATGAAAAATACATAAAAGTTGATAGACACAATAAGGAAACCAAAGAATCTCAAAAACAAAGAATATTTTCAAGTCATCAAAGAGAAAAGACACATCTATGGTAGTGTTATAATCAGCAGATTTATCAATGGCAACTACGAAAGCCAGAGGATTGTAGAATGATAACTTCAAAATCTTAGGAGGAAATAACTTTCCATCTATATTAATAAAACCATTGACATTATCTTTCAAGAATAAAGGTAAAACAGTATCATATAAAATTTATGAGAACTTACTACCAATGTACAATTACAATCAAGGCTGTTTGAGATAAAGAATATAGAAATAAATTTAATAAAGAATCTTAACTGAGACTATTTTTCTAGTACTAAATGCAATATTAATGATTTGTTTTCAGGAAAATAACATTACACATTACATTGAATAATTTCATTTTAATGTTTTGGTTTTATATTTAGTTGTATTTCTGATTGTATTATGATTATATAAAAACTATAAGTTTAGGAAAGGTTTTCCAGGTGGCACTAGTGGTAAAGAATCCACTGACAATGCATGAGATGCAAGAGACTTGGGTTTGATCCGTGGGTTAGAATGATCCCCTGGAGGAGGACATGGCAATCCATTCCAATATTCTTTCCTGGAGAATCCCATGGACAAAGGAGCCTGGAAGGCTACAGTCCATCGGTTCACAAAGAGTCAGACATGATTAACGTGACTTAGCACATACACACATAAGCTTAGGATATGCACAGGTAGTTTCAAACTTATATACATTTATATTATGTTTAATAAGAGTAATGTTAAAAAATACAAGTCCACGATACATAGTTTCTGTTTAAAAGAGTTCTTAAAGTCCTTTAAACATGATAAGCACTGAACTAGACAACGCTTAATATCTCCTGCAGCTCTGAAATTGTATACTTTCCTTTATGCATCAATCATATGTCATTACCTAATCAGTTTCAACTTATTAATAAGTCTACTTACTGCACATGAAAAAAGAAGCAGACTTCAACCTTTCAAGAATTTGAAGATACCTCAGTAGCACAGTGGATAGGAATCTGCCTGCCAATGCAGTTCTTGGTCCAGGAAGATTCCACATGCCGTCAAGCAACTGAGACCAAGCTCAAGAGCCTGTGAGCCACAACTACTGAGCCCACATACCACAGCTACTGTATCCTGCACACGCTATGACCTGCAAGTCACAACTTGCCCACGTGCTGCAACTACTGAGCCCCCACACCTAGAGTCTGTACCGTGCAACAAGAGGGGCCAGTACAACGAGAAGTCCACACAGTGCAACCTAAGGTAGCCTCCATTTACCACAGTTAGAGAAAGCTGATGTACAACAACAAAGACCAAGTGCAACCAAAATTAATTAATTGAAAAAAATATCTTGAGCTAATGAAACTTATTACAAGCTTAAAAATTCATCTCTCAAGTCTTCTAATGAATATTACACTTATGCAAACATGATGTTTTACTTTTTTACATAATTCCATGCACAGGTAAATGTAAGTGATTGTACTTTTATGTTGTACACAAGGTTGAAATCTCTATACCAAAATACAAAATGTCTACATGTGCTGTGCTTAGTTGCTCAGTCATGTCTGACTCTTTGCGACCCCATGGACTGTAGCCCGCCAGGCTCCTCCTGCCATGGGGATTCTCTAGGCAAGAATACTGGAATGGGTTGCCATGCCCTCCTCCAGGGAATCTTCCCACCACAGGGATCGAACCCAGGTCTCCCACATTGCAGGTGGATTTTTACCATCTGAGCCACCAGAGAAAAATGCGTGCTAATTTTGTAAGAAAATATCATACTCTGACTTTTATCTGTCCTATTAGCTTCCCACAAGATAAAATGACTGCTCTGTAAGGATGAACTTTTAAGTACATGAAAATAGTGGCTTTGCCATTGTTTAGGAGCTTTATGTTTCTATGTTTATTTTTTACTGCAAAGTCAAAATCATGCAAAATGTTTTTAAAATTTTTTTAGTTATGCATTTGGTATACAACTGACAAATGATCAAACATTTACATTTTAAAATATTTTATAACTTTGCATTTATAAGGCTGCTTGATTAAAAGTGGCCTTGTCCTTGTCCTTTTGCTGCTTAAAACCAGCTGTTTTAAATTCTATTGCACCTGCTGCAGAACTTAGCAAGACTTGCTAAGAAAGGATATTTTTATTGCCTTCATAAGTCAGATGATAAACCATGTAGAATGGTCAAATTTTAAAAACATTCAGAATATTGTTTTTATTGTCCTAGTATGTTTGTTATTTTTCATCAGGTATGTCTAGATTTCAAATGTAATCAATTATTAAATAAACAATTTTTTTTGAAGAAAAAGGGAGGAAAAAAGTTAGAAACATCATAGTTTGGTAAGCCTAGATTAGGAATGGATAAAAAGGTATTTGCATTTCAACCCTGCCAATAGAGAACTAGGTAAATTTTTTGTTTTATTTTTTTAGGTAATTCTACCTGTCTTACACCTAGTTTTGTTTTGTTTTGTTTTGTTTTCAAAAATAAAAAATAAAGACAGAAAAAACTAATGTGTTTACTAACTGATACTTGTATTAATCAAGAATATTTGCAACTGTAGGTATCAAAAACTTCAACTACAAAGGCTTAAACAAGTTTTTTCTTTAATTTTTTAAGGATTCAGCACTCTCATCAAGGGAGTTGCTTTTTTCCCCACATAAAAAGAGGTTGAGCCTCAAACTACAAGAAATATTATTAGTTATGCTAATCAAAAGACACCCAGGTGCTACCATATGTCTCCTATCCCAAATCTGGCCACTGTCTTTTAATCTTCCTTGTAACACGCCATAGTTCCATGAACTATATTTGCTTCAGTATATAAGTCATATCTGTCTACTTTACACCAAAAAGCAGTGCTATATTTTTCCTGAACACACCTCCCATCACACTCTAGGGTACTCCCTCTTCTATCTCACTTTGCAGAACTGGGACATATATTCATATAAATTTAAAAAAGTACACTGAACAGAGAGGGCAACATGATTAGCAGAATTGGTTTAAACCAGTATTTCTTAACGGGAAAACCAGGAATATTTTAATTAGAAAATTCTTTGTTATGCAGGACTGTTCTGCATATTCCAGAACATTTAGTATCTACAACCCAAGGGCATTTAACGTCAATATCACCTTTTAGTTTTTTTGACACTCTAAAATATCCTCCATTCAGTTCAGCTCAGTCACTCAGTCATGTACGACTCTTTCTAACCCCATGGACTGCAGCACACCAGGCTTCCCTGTCCATTACCAACTCTGGGAGCCTACTCAAACTCATGTCCATTGTGTTGGTGATACCATGCAACCATCTCATCCTCTGTCATCCCCTTCTCCAGCCTTCAATCTTCCCAGCATCAGGGTCTTTTTCAGTGAGTCGGTTCTTTGCATCAGGTGGCCGAAGTATTTTAGCTTCACCTCCAGCATCAGTCCTTCCAATGAATATTCAGGACTGATTTCTTTTAGGATTGACTGATTGGATCTTCTTGCAGTCCAAGGGACTCTCAAAATGTCTAAAAGCTCCTTAGAGGTATAGCACTTCCATTAGTTGAAGTTGGGCACATTTCCACCCTGAACAAGGCTGAAATTCTGTTGCAAATTCAGAAAAATGATGAATGGATACCTAGCAGGCAATCATAATGCCAACAATGAATTCTAAATTCCCTTTTAGTTCTAACATCTACAGTTGTGTGAAGATACATTAGGCTTAGACAAACACATTTGATTCTTTTTTTTAATTGCTATTCCAACATTGCATTCTCACAGGCAAAAAATTTTATAACATTTTCCAGTGTATGCAGAATTATTTATTTCTTCTTGCTTCAGCACAATATTGTTACACTAACCTAGTTATGCAGTCTATACAATTTTCAGATAGTTTGCTATTTTTGTTGGAAAATCAAAGTTTTAATTCATATTGGAGAGTAGGAGGGAAATCAAAAACACCAAACAGAAACAAAAAGAGCCAATGGTTATACCAACGGTAGTCTTAAGTCCATGGTTCAGGAGAAAAGTGAGAGTGGAAGAACACCTGAACTCATTCTGAGTACTGAAATATTTGCCAGTTCTTTTCCACTGACAGTTCTAAGTAAGGTGTCTACATTGCACTAAGTGTAATGAAATTGAAACGTTCTCATTTCACATAGTTCTAGTGTAGGCTCTGTACATATAACAGAGGTCTTGTCTGGTTCATATTGCGCTTGTGTGTGCTCAATCACTTCAGTCATGTCCAACTCTTTGTGACCTATGGACTGTAGCCTGCCAGGCTCCTCTGCCCATGGGATTCTCCAGGCAAGAATACTGAAATGGGTCACTGTTCCCTACTCCAAGGGAATCTTCCCAACCCAGAAATTGAACCCATATCTCCAGTGTCTCCTGCATTGCAGGCCGGTTCTTTACCCACTGAGCCACCTGGGAAGCCCATTAACACACTAAGACCCCCTAAACCTTGCTCCCATTAGCTCATGGTATCAGAATGTGGAGAAGCAAATCTACAGATCTGTCTCCTGACTACATTCATAGGCATGTAACTGGACTGTTATCAGCTGCACACAGGCATCCTGAATGCATGGTTTCTCCAGCCCTACAGAGCCCCTTAAACTGCTGCTGTTAGCAACATATGCAGTAAACAAGGGCATCAGTATAAAGACAAATGTTAATTTAATACTGTCAGAGCAGCATTTCACATACTCTCATCAAGCACAGGATACAGGATATGTTCATATTGTACCATCAAGCATACAAGTTCAGTGAATAAATGAGTTTCTATGGAAAAATTATACAATAAAATTCTTTTCTATGTCATCACAAAAATTTTTGTATCCTATTTTTGTGTGCTTAAAATTATAATGGAGAAGGCAATGCCACCCTACTCCAGTACTCTTGCCTGGAAAATCCCATGGACAGAGGAGCCTGGTGGGCTGCAGTCCATGGGGTCACTAAGAGTCAGACACGACTGAGCAACTTCACTTTCACTTTTCATTTTCATGCATTGGAGAAGGAAATGGCAACCCACTCCAGTGTTCTTGTCTGGAGAATCTCAGGGACAGGGGAGCCTGGTGGGCTGCCATCTACAGGGTCACACAGAGTAGGACACAACTGAAGCAACTTAGCAGCAGCAGCAGCAGCAAAATTATAAATATTCTCAAACCCTGAGAAAATTAGAATAAAATTTCTTTGCTTCTCACCTAAAAGCAATGATTTCTGGAGCCCTTGGATTCTGTAGATGTTCCTCTAGGTTTAGCAGTAGGCATGTCGGAGGAGGAACAGAGCAAAGAAGGTCAATAGTTTAAGCTTGACAGTTTACACCTGCTTTAACTATGCATTCTCTCTCTATATATATATAATATATATATTATATATTATAGCAAATAGACAGCAAAATATATTATATATATAATTTATTTTTATTCTGTGTAAAATTTTGGCATAAATGAAACTACTATAAATAGTTTGGGAATCACTGGTCTACAATATTGGATAGGTGCTACTCTTGGTTGCTTCATTCCCAGGAATGGAAAATGTCTTCAAAGTTTGCTCAACGAAGTCCACTTTCCAAAAATAGTTAACCATTGTTCCAAGGCAAGTTACCTTGATGATATCCATTTAAAAACTAGGGACTGGAATTTTCTATTCATTTATGTCAACAGTACTGCTCCCTGGAGACAGAAATGCAAACTGCCCTTGAAGAGAAGAAGGTGCTGTGCAAGGAGCTAGGGAAAGAAATTAATAAGACATGATATCTTCCCTCAAGGAGTTTACTAGACAGCACATAGTAGATATGTAAATACATCTCACTTTCTTAAAGAACCAGTTCAACCTACAGCCTTCTAAAGAACAGCAACATATCATAGACGTCATCCTTTCAACCATAGTAATTTGACTAAAAGCAGACAACTTATACACGTTCAGCAAATTATATTCTCTCTATATGAAATTTAAAATTAGGTCAGAGATTCTGAGTCAGTGATTAAGAAGAAGAGATGGGGAACTGTACAGCAAAAGAGGGTCCATGCTGGCACTTAGGTGGGATCAAGTAACATATGGACTGAAATTATGAAGCAGCCAGGACTGAGGCCCTTGCAAAGATAATCAGTTTGCAGAAGTAAATAAAATAAATGTGCAAAGAAAGAAATAAAGAGAAAAGAATAAATGTCCTAAAGATAGAAAAAACTACATTTTTCCAGTTTGCATGAAGCCCAATGAAATTGCTGACAAATGAATTCCCTGTTATTTCTCAAGATCTTTGTAATGAGCCCCTTTAGGATGCTTAGAGTGGGTGTGGCTTCTTCTTTCTTCAGTCAAATGATTGCTAACTAGAGGCAGGATATTGGAAGGCAACTGTATACAAAACACTCTGGAAGATACACAGATGTTATCATTATCCACGGTATACCGACTTATTGACTTTTGAATTTCCTCTTTATCTTTCATTCTTTATATTATTCTTTGTATTCCTTGCTGCCTATACCTCTCTCCCTCATTTTACTAATATTCATCTTAATTTTTTAACTTTGAAAAAGTGCTTGAAAATTTACTGTACAGTTTCTTTAAGAACTTATTTATATATTGGCTTCTATATACTCCTACATTTGTATAAAACAATTATTTAGATTCTCTACAATTGTACATATATTAAATGACTGTATCATAAACACTGTTCTATGAGATTTTATGAAAGAAGAACTTATTTCCTTTCTTAGTTTTTCAATTTCACCCCCCAACTCTGAATAGTACACAAGTATTATTACCTGTTTACAGGCAATTCAAAGATACCATGTCACATCGACCTTTCCAACATAATCCCTGTTGTATTGTTTATCTATACTTTTTCAACTAAGAAACAAAATAAAAGTTGTATTATCTTTTTGGTCATAGATTCTGAATACTAGACTTATAAATTTTCTTGTTAGTGAAATAAGAACTGAAACATGAACAATTCATAATCTAAATAATATTTTAGAAAATATTTTTGGAGCTTATAGACAAAATGTGTTTTAAGACTCAGGGCCCTGTAGACTACTACTTCTAAGTAAAACCATTTGAAAGTTTGACATGAATTAAGGAAATGAAATGCAGTAAGCTCTCCATGTCATAAAACAGCAGGCTTTCGTACATTCAAGCTGCATGGGCTTTGGCATTCAGTTCTAAATGGACTCAAATTAGGTAGTAATGATCAAGGCCAAGAAAATCCTGGTGAGTAATGACCAGATGTGAAGCACTAATGGTCAAGGGCCAAGTTGGACAATTATCATCTACTGGGTTTTAATCCCCAAGAAATATTATTTACTAAGGCTTCTACTTTGATCACAGCCTTAAAGGGATGCCGAGCATTGATTTTCATTTTTTTTTTTTTTTACTGGATTCTATTTACATCTACATGCTGAATTTCACAAAAAGCATGAATTCACCTATGCCTCTACAAAGAGGATACTCAATATCAGTTACTGTATCATCGGGTTTAACTAACAAAAAACAGAGCAACGTAGGAAAATATTTAAAAGCTATATTAAGAAGTACATAATTTCTTTGGAGAAATGTCTATTTAGTTCTTTGGCCCCCATTTTTTGATTGGGTCGTTTATTTTTCTGGAATTGAGCTGCATAAGTTGCTTGTATATTTTTGAGATTAGTTGTTTGTCAATTGCTTCATTTGCTATTATTTTCTCCCATTCAGAAGGCTGTCTTTTCACCTTGCTTATATTTTCCTTTGTTGTGCAGAAGCTTTTAATTTTAATTAGATCCCATTTGTTTATTTTTGCTTTTATTTCCAGAATTCTGGGAGGTGGATCATAGAGGATCCTGCTGTGATTTATGTCGGAGAGTGTTTTGCCTATGTTCTCCTCTAGGAGTTTTATAGTTTCTGGTCTTACATTTAGATCTTTAATCCATTTTGAGTTTATTTTTGTGTGCGGTGTTAGAAAGTGATCTAGTTTCATTCTTTTACAAGTGGTTGACCAGTTTTCCCAGCACCACTTGTTAAAGAGATTGTCTTTACTCCATTGTATATTCTTTCCTCCTTTGTCAAAGATAAGCTGTCCATAGAAGACATACGGATGGCTAACAAACACATGAAAAGATGCTCAACATCACTCATTATCAGAGAAATGCAAATCAAAACCACAATGAGGTACCACTTCACACCAGTCAGAATGGCTGTGATCCAAAAGTCTGCAAGCAATAAATGCTGGAGAGGGTGTGGAGAAAAGGGAACCCTCCTACACTGTTGGTGGGAATGCAAACTAGTACAGCCACTATGGAGAACAGTGTGGAGATTCCTTAAAAAATTGCAAATAGAACTACCTTATGACCCAGCAATCCCACTGCTGGGCATACACACCGAGGAAACCAGAATTGAAAGAGACACATGTACCCCAATGTTCATCGCAGCACTGTTTATAATAGCCAGGACATGGAAACAACCTAGATGTCCATCAGCAGAGGAATGGATAAGAAAGCTGTGGTACATATACACAATGCAGTATTACTCAGCCATTAAAAAGAATTCATTTGAATCAGTTCTGATGAGATGGATGAAACTGGAGCCAATTATACAGAGTGAAGTAAGCCAGAAAGAAAAACACCAATACAGTATACTAACACATATATATGGAATTTAGAAAGATGGCAATGACGACCCTGTATGCAAGACAGGAAAAAAGACACAGCTGTGTATAACGGACTTTTGGACTCAGAGGGAGAGGGAGAGGGTGGGATGATTTGGGAGAATGGCATTCTATCATGTATACTATCATGTAAGAATTGAATCGCCAGTCTATGTCTGACGCAGGATACAGCATGCTTGGGGCTGGTGCATGGGGATGACCCACAGAGATGTTATGGGGAGGGAGGTGGGAGGGGGGTTCATGTTTGGGAACACATGTAAGAATTAAAGATTTTAAAATTAAAAAAATAAATAAATAAAGTTAAAAAAAAGAAGTACATAATTTTGTATAACACTTTACATATAGTATATATATTATCCTTATAAAGCATATGAGATAAAAATAGTCAAATTTAGTATTGGCTTCTTATAGGTAAGGAGTACTTATAGCTGTATTTCATTTAATACTAAAACCATATATTATCCCTACTTTAATTACAAAAAATTTGAGATGGGGATAGTTTTAGTAACTTGTCGTTAAAGATGCCCAACTTTCTCTGTTCATGGTAAGCTTAGCATCTCAGTAATTTTTTCCATGATGCCCAAGGCTAAAAGACAAAGGTAATGCACAACATCTAGTTTGGCAACATTAGGAGCTCCCAGACTCCCTTCTCCAGTGAGACAGCCATAACAAATAAAAATCACATAAAAACTGAGCATTTAAAGTTTATGAAAATTGTCCTAAAGGTGCACAGTATAAAAGGAAACATTTGTTCAAGAAAATCTACTCAATCTCAGTACAAATAGTAAGAATCTGTTGCTTGAGCCACAGCCTGCTTCCTTCCTTCCCTCCCACCAGCTCTGTGTGATTAAAACTACAGGCCAAATGAAAGAAAGTGAAAGTGAAAGTCGCTCAGTCCCGTCTGACTCTTTGTGACCCCATGAACTATACAGCCCACGGAATTCTCCAGGCCAGAATACTGGAGTGGGTAGCCTTTCCCTTCTCCTGGGGATCTTCCCAACCCAGGTATCGAATCCAGGTCTCCCGCATTGCACCTGGATTCTTTACCAGCTGAGTCCCATAGATGGGGTTAAAAATTCAATGCTCCCTGTCCCTCCAACACTCAGACAGGCTATGATATCTCCACAGGAGGGCCAGGCCACAAGCATACCTCATCTTCCTCCTTCTCTGTGTTGCACAGATTAAATTCCAGGCGAGTGTGACCAAGAAGGCAGGGATTCACTTTCTCTAAACAGTCCCACTCATAACACAGAACTTTTATGACAAGCATGACAGATGAAGAATACTGCAACTCAGTAGCCCTTAATCCAGCTTACTTAGAGAATGAAGTTCCATGCTAACAAAGACAAGGCAAAAAGATCAAAGGCTACTATTCCACACAGCATTCTGCTTTTACACCTGAGATGGTAAAAAGCACTATACAGTCAGCAAAAAGAAAACCGGGAGCCAACTGTGGCTCAGATCATGAACTCCTTATTGCCAAATTCAGACTTAAATTGAAGAAAGTAGGGAAAACCACTAGACCATTCAGGTACGACCTAAATCAAATCCCTTATGATTATACAGTTAAAGTGAGAAATAGATTTAAGGGACTAGATCTGATAGATGGAGTGCCTGATGATCTATGGATGGAGTGACATTGTACAGGAGACAGGGATCAAGACCATCCCCATGGAAAATAAATGCAAAAAGGCAAAATGGCTGTCTGAGGAGGTCTTACAAATAGCTGTGAGAAGAAGAGAAGTGAAAAGTAAAGGAGAAAAGGAAAGATAAAAGCATCTGAACACAGAGTTCCAAAGAATAACAAGGAGAGATAAGAAAGCCTTCCTCAGTGATCAGTGCAAAGAAATAGAGGAAAACAACAGAATGCGAAAGACTAGAGATCTCTTCAAGAAAATTAGAGATACCAAGGGAACATTTCATGCAAAGATGGGCTCGATCAAGGACAGAAATGGTATGGACCTAACAGAAGCAGGAGATATTAAGAAGAGGTGGCAAGAATACACAGAAGAACTGTACAAAAAAGATCTTAATGACCGAGATAATCATGATGGTGTGATCACTCATCTAGAACCAGACATCCTGGAATGTGAAGTCAAGTGGGCCTTAGAAAGCATCACTATGAACAATGCTAGTGGAGGTGATGGAATTCCAGTTGAGCTATTTCAAATCCTAAAAGATGATGCTGTGAAAGTGCTTCACTCAATATGCCAGCAAATTTGGAAAACTCAGCAGTGCCCACAGGATTGGAAAAGGTCAGTTTTCATTCCAATTCCAAAGAAAGGCAATGCCAAAGAATGCTCAAACTACCACACAGTTGCACGCATCTCACACGCTAGTAAAGTAATGCTCAAAATTCTCCAAGCCAGGCTTCAGGTTACGTGAATCGTGAACTTCCAGATGTTCAAGCTGGTTTTAGAAAAGGCAAAGGAATGAGAGATCAAATTGCCAACATCTGCTGGATCATGGAAAAAGCAAGAGTTCTAGAAAAACATCTATTTCTGCTTTATTGACTATGCCAAATGGCAGATTAATTTTGATGTATGGCAAAACCAATACATTATTATAAAGTAATTAACCTCCAATTAAATATATATATATATATAAAACAAAGCCTTTGTGTGGATCACAAGAAACTGTGGAAAATTCTGAAAGAGATGGGAATACCAGACCACCTGACCTGCCTCTTGAGATACCTATATTAAGGTCAGGAAGCAACAGTTAGAACTGGACATGGAACAACAGACTGGTTCCAAATAGAAAAAGGAGTACGTCAAGGCTGTATATTGTCACCCTGCTTATTTAACTTATATGCAGAGTATATCATGAGAAACACTGGGCTGGAAGAAGCATAAGCTGGAATCAAGATTGCTGGGAGAAATATCAATAACCTCAGATATGCAGATGACTCCACCCTTATGTCAGAAAATGAAGAACAACTAAAGAGCTTCTTGATGAAAGTGAAAGAGGAGAGTGAAAAAGATGGCTTCAAGCTCAACATTCAGAAAACTAAGATCATGCCATCTGGTCCCATCACTTCATGGGAAATAGATGGGGAAACAGTGTAAACAGTGTCAGACTTTATTTTTGGGGGCTCCAAAATCACACAGATGGTGATTGCAGCCATTAAATTAAAAGATGCTTACTCCTTGGAAGGAAAGTTATGACCAACCTAGACAGCAAATTGAGAAGTAGAGACACTACTTTGCCAGCAAAGGTCCATTTTGTCAAGGCTACGATTTTTCCAGTGGTAATGTATGGATGTGAGAGTTGGACTGCGAAGAAAGCTGAGCGCCAGAGAATTGATGCTTTTGAACTGTGGTGTTGGCGATGACTCTTGAAAGTCCCTTGGACTGCAAGGAGATCCAACCAATCCATCCTAAAGGAGATCAGTCCTGGGTGTTCATTGGAAAGAATGATGCTAAAGCTGAAACTTCAATAATTTGGCCACCACATACGAAGAGTTGACTCATTGGAAAAGACCCTGAAATGGGAGGGATAGGGAGTAAGAGGAGAAGGGTACAACATGGATGAGATGGCCGGATGGCATCACTGACTTGATGGACATGAGTTTGAGTAAACTCCGGAGTTGATGATGGACATGGATGCCTGGCGTGCTGCGATTCATGGGGTCGCAAAGAGTCAGACATGACCGAGCAATTGAAGTGAGTGAGTGGTACTCCAAGAGGACCAGGCCACATAACCTGTTCCCAATTCCTTAGTCATTATTTGGAGATTGTGCCTAGGGGGAGAACAGATTATCAGAACAGAGATATCTGAAGCTCTCCCAAGGGAACTGATTTTATATTGAACATAGTGTAGGGAAGTTTAAGCCTAAGGTTACTCTAAACAACAATGGATATTCAGTGGCAAGTAAGAAAAGGTGGTAGCTTCAAGAGAGAAATAAGCTAAACCATAAGCCAACTGGTTTATTAGAGAGGACCAGGGGGAATGACAGTTAATAAGAGCCTTATCAGGATTACAACAACCTCAGAGACTGACCTCAGAAACTGTACCTGGAATTATCAGAGCCTAACAGCTAGCTGTGATATGGACAAAGGTACATAGATTAAGAGAGAAATTGGTGAAAAGAAAGTCAAAGATATCCCTGCTAAAACCATGACCATCCCAGATGCTAACTTGAATTCACAGGAATAGATAAGAATGAGGTATGTTAAATAAGAAGGTAAATATAACAAACATCATAAATAAATACTTGCTCTTTTTTCTTTCTGCTTCTATAAAAGTTACCAAATTATATAAAGTAATAATTATAATAAAATATTGTTGGGTGAGCAAAATTTAGAAATGTAATATCTATATAAAATAATAGCATAAAATGCAATACCTATAAAGAAGTTAAGAGTCCTAAATCTCAGAATTAAGTACAAATCTGAAGTAGATTATAATAAACTGAGATAAATATGGTTAAATACTAGAGAAACTACTAAGAAAATATCTCAAAAACTATAATAAAAACTCATTCAAGGAATTAAAATGTTATTTCAGAAAACACTTTATGCAAAAATATGAAGTAAGGAAGGAACAGAGAAACAAAAAACCCATGAGAGTTACATAGAATCAAAAGTAAAGGGCAGATGTAGATCCAGTTATATCAAAAGCTATCTAATAAACATTAAATGTGACACTCCAATCAAAAGACAGAGATTGTCTGATTACATAAAACAACATCCAGCTATATGCTGTCTACAAAAGTATGTGTATCACACAACCAGCAACCATAAGAAAGTGGAATGACTATAATACTATTAGAAAGAAAAGATTTTAGAACAAAAAAAAACAAAACATGTTACTAGAGACAAGGACATTTTATTTTAATAAAAGAATCAAACTATCAAGAAGATCAGTTCAGTTCAGTTCAGTCACTTAGTTGTGTCCGACTCTTTGTGACCCCATGAATTGCAGCACGCCAGGCCTCCCTGTCTATCACCAACTCCCGGAGTTCACTCAGACTCACGTCCACTGAGTCGGTGATGCCATCCAGCCATCTCATCCTCTGTCGTCCCCTTCTCCTCCTGCCCCGAATCCCTCCCAGCATCAGAGTCTTTTCCAATGAGTCAACTCTTTGCAGGAGGTGGCCAAAGTACTGGAGCTTCAGCTTTAGCATCATTCCTTCCAAAGAACACCCAGGGCTGATCTCCTTTAGGATGGACTGGTTGGATCTCCTTGCAGTCCAGGGGACTCTCAAGAGTCTTCTCCAACACCACAGTTCAAAAGCATCAATTCTTCGGCCCTCAGCTTTCTTTATAGTCCAACTCTCACATCCATACATGACCACTGGAAAAACCATAGCCTTGACTAGATGGACCTTTGTTGGCAAAGTAATGTCTCTGCTTTTCAATATTGTATCCAGGTTGGTCATAAATTTTCTAGGAAAATATAAAAAGCATATATGTGCCTTAAAGTGTCCAAAAATATAAAGTAAAATCTGACAGGATAAAGGAAGAAACAGACAATAATATTTGGAGACTTTACATTCTATAATGCATAGAGCACCTAGCAGAATTTCAATAAGGAAATAGAAGGCTGAATGACACTAAACCTAATAGGATAATACACCAAACAACAGCAGAACAGACATTCCCCTTAAGAATATTTTCTAGAATTGTTCATATACTAGAGCATTAAACAAGTCTCAATAAATTTAAATGATTAATGCAATACAAAGTATGTTCTCAATGACAAGGGACTGAAACTAAAAATCAGTAACAAAGAAAGATTGGAAAATGCACAGGTTTTTGGAAGTTAAACAATATCCTCATAAATAAACAATGGTTTAAGGATGAAATCAAAAGAAAAATGGAAAATAGCTTGAGATTAATGAAAATTAAAATGAAGATATAATATACCAAAACTAATAGAATGTAGCTAATACTTGGACTTCCGAGGTGGAGCTAATGGTAAAGAATCTGCCTGCCAACGCAGAAGACTTAAGAGATGTAGGTTCAAACCCTGGGGTTGTGAAGATCCCCTGGAGAAGGGCATGGCAACCTACTCCAGTATTCTTGCTTGGAGAATCCCATGGACAGAGGAGCCTGGCAGACTACAGTCCATAGCATTGTAAAGAGTCAGACACGACTGAAGTGACTTAGCATGCATGCAGCTAATACAGAGCTTAAGTAGAAATTTATAACCTGAAACACCTATATTAACAAAGAATAAAGATTATAAATAAAGAACCTAAATTTCCACTTCCAAAACTTAGAAAAAGAAGTATTAATCAAATATACCCAATTGCTACTTGTGTGGCTTCTTTGGAGAAATGTCTTTTTAAATTTTTTTGCTCACTTTTACTTAGGTTTTAGTTAAAGGGCTTCCTTATATATTTTGGATATTAACCCCCTAATTAGGTATATAGTCTGAAAAAATTTTCCCATTCTAGAAGTTGTTTTTCCACTCTGTCATTTGCATTCTTTGCTATGTAGGAGATTTTTGTTTGACATAGTCCCACTTTTCTGTTTCTCCTTCTTTGTGCTTTTGAGCTCATATCGAAGAAGTCACTGCCAAGACCATTACCATGAAGCTTTCCCCCTACATTTTCCCCAAAGAGTTTTATATTTCCTTGTCTTATATCTAAATATTTAATCCATTTGGGGTTGATGTTTGTATGTATTGTAAAGTAAGGATCCAAATTCATGCTTTCATATGTGAATATTCATTTATTTCAACACCATATTTTGAAGAGACTTATATAGCCTATGACTGATTCATTTTGATGTATGGCAGAAACTGACACAAAATTATAGAGAAAAGTATCCTCCAATTAAAAATATATTTCAAAAAATGAAAAAAAAAATTGCTCTGACATTTTGCATTTCCTGAAGTATTGCTTGTTCTTGTCTTTGTTGATTCTTCTTTCCTTTTCTTTGAATTGTTTTAGCATTTTTCTAACTTGGTGAATTACAAGCTTAATATAGAAATAAAGAAAGATTCTGTTAGTCGTTCCATTGTGTCTGACTCTTTTCCACCCCATGGACTGTAGCCTGCCATGCTTCATAAAAGCACATTTAAAATAAATTCTTTTTTGTTAATAAATTAAGTTGGAAACAATAAAAAAAAAGAGAAATACTGGACACCACCATATTCATTTCCTTTCTATATTGCTATTCATGTGGTAGTTGCTTTTAGCAATCAAACTTAAAATCCAGTTTTGTAAATATATGATGGCTTTCCCTGGTGGCTCAATGGTAAAGAATCTACCTGCAATGCAGGAGACATGGGTTCAACCCCTGAGTCAGGAAGATCTCCTGGAGAAAGAAATTGCAACTCATTCCAATATTCTTGCCTGGGAAATTCCATGGACACAGGAGCCTGGCAGGTGGGGTCATGGGGTCATAAAAAGAGTTGCACATGACTTAGTGACTACTGCTGCTGCTGCTGCTGCTAAGTCACTTCAATCGTGTTCGACTCTGTGCAACCCCATAGACGGCAGCCCACCAGGCTCTGCCGTCCCTGGGATTCTCCAGGCAAGAACATTGGAGTAGGATGCCATTTCCTTCAATGCATGAAAGTGAAAAGTGAAACTGAAGTCGCTCAGTTTTGTTCAACTCTTCACGACCCCATGGACTCCAGACTACCAGGCTCCTCCACCCATGGGATTGTCCAGGCAAGAGTACTGGAGTAGGGTGCAATTGTCTTCTCCAGACTTAGTGACTAAATAACAACAAAAATATATGATAGCATCAAAGAGATATAGTACAATCTAACATTGAAACAATGAACTTCAAAATAGCAATTTGCATAGTATTCAATAGATGTTTGACAGATGTCAAATATCTTTGTGTTTTCCTTTAAAAATTAAAGTATCCTGGGATGCTATTCTGTGACCCTTCTATGAGTTTTACTTTAGCCCCCTACTGCTTTGGAAACACTCTCCCTAGTAGATACTAGGTAAGTGGCAGAATATGGATTCACATGTCTAATTTTGTAATTACTAACTCTCCACTTATTTCATGAAGCCAAAGTGCTGAGTGCCTTAATCAAAATGATTTAATCTCTAAAATAGGGTGCAATATAATCAAAATTCAGAATATTATAACTTTTATCAGATTCAAATTAAAGTTAAATGGTGAAATCAGCCTGGGTTAGCAAAACAAAGAAACTGTTAAATTTAGAAGGAGAATTATTTCATAAAGAACTTGAGTTTTGACAAAGAATTGGGTAAGTTATTAGCATTGCATTCTGAGGACCATTTAGTTAGACAATCACCTAAGCACAAGTCTAATAGGTAAAAAGTAAAGTTGTGTTTCATAGATGGTTTTGAACATTTGGGCTTCTCTGGTAGCTCCGATGGTAAAAAATTTACCTGCAATGCAGGTTGGATCCTTGGATCAATAAGATCCCATGGAAAAGGGAATGGCTATCCACTCCAGTATTCTTGACTGGAAAATTTCATGGATGGAGGAGCCTGGTGGGCTATATATATAGTCCATGGGGTCACACAGAGTCAGACATTTCAGATTTCAAAGCAAAAGTCTTTCAAACTTAACCTACAATCTAGTAACGTGAAAATTAAAGTCCCAAATTCATTTCAGACACAATTTAAGAGGAAAACAACAGTAACAGGTATACATGTTTCTCTGTCATTGTGCTTTCTAGCACAGTATTCCGAGAAGGCAATGGCACCCCACTCCAGTATCCTTGCCTGGAAAATCCCATTAACAGAAGAGCCTGGTAGGCTGCAGTCCATGGGGTCGCGAAGAGTCGGACATGACTGAGTGACTTCATTTTCACTCTTCACTTTCATACATTGGAGAAGGAAATGGCAACCCACTCCAGTGTTCTTGCCTGGAGAATCCCAGGGATGGCGGAGCCTGGTGGGCTGCCATCTCTGGGGTCTCACAGAGTCGGACACGACTGAAGCGACTTAGCAGCAGCAGCAGCACAGTGTTAAGAAACAAATTTTTTATTGAGACTCTAGAGCCTATTTTAAGAATATTAAATTGGCTTTAGGCCAAAAGAGAATAAAATCCTAGCTTGTCCATTCATTTACTAGGCGTCTCAATGTCCCTGAACTTGAGTCTTCATAATCTATGCAATGAGAGTATTCTCACAAAATTGTTACAGCATCAAGTGAGAAAAGCCTGAAATACTTAGCATAGTTCCCAGCATAAAATAAGAACTCATAGCTTGTAGTATCAATATTATTTGTTATCTATAAGAGAATTATTAATCTCTTTAATTGCCCTTAATATCCAAATCCTAAATTCAGAGTATCTATTCTTAAAGAAAATGAAAGGAAAGTTGCACATGCAAAGTCAGTTTCAATCATCCACAGTAATGAGAAAGGGCAGTAATGAGAAAACATAATTCCCAAAGCCCTTCTACTAATGGTTGTCATGCTACACACACACACATACACATTGCCCTTTTAAAGAATCAGTTAGGACCTAGGTTTGGTATTTTTAAAAATTATTTTAAGTAAAAGTGAGTGCTTACAGTAAGAATTCTACCTTAAAAAATCTATTTCATATCCAAAATGGTAGGAGTGGAGTGTTTCTATTCACCCTTTTCTAATAAATTAGGAAACACACAAAATTAAAGGCTCACAGGCATCATTCATGTCTTTGTCACTTGCACTTCATAAAAATGCCATTTCCATTAAAATAGCATTACATAAAAAAGAGATTTTAGCTAGGGGTACTTTTCAGCAGATTAGCCGTCCTAATTACATTTTGCTTGGGCTAATGTTAAAATTAGCTTCTATTCCCAAAGTACATATCAGCTGATAGTAAGAGAAGCACATTGCAACTTTCTAGGCAATGGAAAGAAACCATCTACACTTAAAGATGTGCCTAATTTAATCCACAGCAATTAGTGAGTACAGGCAGGTAAAAATGACTTAATGATACTCATAACACTTAATTTTTTGATGAAATTCTACACAGAAAAGTACAGTAAATTAAACATATAAAAGAAAAATATCACAATTGATTTAAACCATACACTGGAAAAGAAAATCTCTTACTGTATAAAATCATCTTCAATTATAAATCAGAAAAGGATGCTTATGAAATTTTTCACTATTTTATAGACAATTAAGACAAGTGATGGATTGATCTGTTTAAATAATTTAATGAAATCATATCTTGATATTTACCAGTCATTTCTGAATGTACAATGCCTTAAAATTCTGTCATGACTTCCAATAGCATACATTAAATATTTACAAGGGTGACAAAGCAGCCATATTATGATTCAGTTATCTAAATGAATTTTTTGAAGGTGAAGGTTAGACTGAAGATCTTTTTTTTTTTTATATAAGATCAAGGATCCATACTAATATTTTATGCATGAAAAAGTACAGTAGTAGTTGATGACCAAGAAATATTGATTAGTTGATGTGAGTAGCATCAATAATGAATAGCTTTCTTCTTGCTCTCACTTTAGAACAGCCTGTCCTAACATCTGAACTTTCCTAAATATGATTTTTCTCACCTCAAATAATAAACATAAAATTAAACTCAACACTCATTAGGGCACACCTATTATATGTAAAGCATTGTACAATGTATAGTCTTGTGAAGGGTACTACAGCAAAACCGGAAGCTGTCCTTTACCATGCCTCCGCCTCAAGAAGTTTGTAATGAATTAGGGCAGTTCTTCTCAAACAGTGATATGCCTGGGAATCACCCAGGGATCTTGGTCTAGGGTGCAGCCTGGAATTCTGCACTTCTAACAAGCTCCCTGGTGATGTCCATACTGCTGATTAACAGACTATACTGAAGAAGCAAGGGATTTAGAGGCAAACAAAAATAGTAATTAATAAAAAGAATACTAGAAGCTCCATGATGGGCAGAAGAGGAAGAGATTGCTCCAACTAGAAAAGAAAGCAGGAGTGTGGAATTTAAAGAGTAATACAGAGGATAATTGGTATTCTTATGGATCTTGAGGGCTGAGAACTATTTTAATGAACAGAGAAAATAGAGAAAGGGCAATAGGGAAAAAACTAACAAATGTCAAGGCAGAGTGGAAAAAAATGTGGCATATTTAGAGAGAATACTAAATAACATGGAGAAGCAGAATGAGGGGAAATAAAATGTTTTCATAATTAGCAAAAAAGAAATATTATGCTTAGCGTTTTCATTATTTCTGTTAGTAATCATACCATCTATTATTGCCCTGCTACTTATAAAGTGCTTTCATGTTATCTTCAGGGTGTTCTTTTCACAACTGTGACAGAGATTTCCGTTGTTGTTGTTTTAACTCATTTATAGATGACGATTCTGAAGAAAATACATTAACTGTCTTCAAACAAGTTTAAATAGTTAATACTGGATTCAAACTCGAAAATTAATTTTTGCCCTTACAAAGCACTGTCTCCAAGAACTATTTCTAGAGTAAGAAGTAAACAACATATTTTAATTAAGAATAACAATCCACAACTAAATTACTCTTTATCACAGTGGCCAGGTAATAAGAAAACTCTTTCTTTCTGACTTAATAGGAATTTACCTAATGTTTCACTGTTAAACATGATATACCTTGTTAGTTTCAGTCAAGTCCCTACAAGGATAAGAAAAAAAAATTCCATTCGTGGTTTTCAAAGCATTTTGATCAAGAGTATGTATTGAATGATAAAAGAACCACTCAGTTAATCAACATATGACTTCCCAGATACTATGTATAACTGTAAATTATAGAACACAATTGTGAAAGATAGTTTCTCTTCAATGAGCTGCCATATTAGTCTTTGTTGTCATTGTTTACTCCCTAAGTCAGGTCTGACTCTTTGTGACACCATGCCAGACTCTTCTGTCCATAGGGTTTCCCAAGTAAGAATACTGGAGTAGGTTGTCATTTCCTTCTCTAGAGGATATTCCCTAAATTTAATGTATTGAAATCTAATAAAAATTAAATTAAAAATTAAAATGAATATAAATGTTTATTTTAAAACTCTCCCTAATATAATCTTAAAAATCAAAGCTATTGTGTACAACCCAAGCATTGAATACTCTATTGCTCTGAAAAACAGATTCTCATTTTCACTTTAAATTGCATGCACAATATGATGAATATTAGTCTCTAGTGCTAAAGCAAAAAGTTCAGGAAATAATAAAAGGCTGAAAAATGTTAAAAGTAAATGTATTTAATTACATATAAACATACACAATCTATATCTATCTATACCAGTATCTCTACTTATAAATATGTATAAATTATAATTGTATTGGGGTACTAAAGTTTGTATAATATTTGAAAATTTTTATATTATTTATTCTTTTAAATATATTCAATATTTGACTCTGGTTAAATTTCTCTTTACCTTGAATTTCTTATTGAAGTGGACATTTGGGGCTTCTTTTTGAGTCTAACACCAAGCAGGTATGTCAGAATAAGTATAAAATATAAAGTAATTGAAATTTAATACATTTTTAAATGTTTGTTTTCACAAGGATAAAATATAGAATGTAAAATAGAAAAAGCAGCAGTTATCCCTTTCCAGTCTGGCTTGTGAGACTCTATAGGGAGTCAATCTGCAATAGTTAAGTGGTTAGTTCTTCTGTCTAACATCAGTGTTTTCATGGTGACTTTGGAGTTGCCATATATTACTTGCCAGAGAGAGGTCATGGCCAAAGCAGTAAAAGCCCCCTGCTGCTGCTAAGTCACTTCAGTCGTGTCCAACTCTGTGCGACCCCATAGACGGCAGCCCACCAGGCTCCACCATCCCTGGGATTCTCCAGGCAAGAACACTGGAGTGGGTTGCCATTTCCTTCTCCAATGCATGAAAGTGAAGAGTGAAAGTGAAGTCGCTCAGTCGTGTCTGACTCTGGGCGACCCCATGGACTGCAGCCTACCAGGCTCCTCCATCCATGGGATTTTCTAGGCAAGAGTACTGGACTGGGGTGCCATCAGTTGCTAATGCATAAAAACTCCAAATCAGGAAACAAGAGAGTGAGAGTGACAAAACCTCTCCAGTAGCTCCACGGTTGGTCAAGAAAGAAAAGAAAAAGAAGGGCAAGAAGGCCAAAGCTCCTCCAGAGAGTGCAGGTGAGCCTGGAGATGGGGACAGTGACACCACCAAAAAAAGAAGAAGAACATAAAAGTGGAAATGGTTCTAAGTAGTGGAGACCACTTTAAGCACTCTGTCAGCTGGAAGAAGAAATAAAAACCTTACTGAAAAAAGATAGAAAATGATTTCTCATGTCAGCACATTATAAAAGAAAAAAATAATATGATTAAGACATATAAATATCATGAGTCTATTTGCTATATCTGCTCCCATATCACTAAAAGTACTTATCTTATTAACTATGCTTTCCCCTTGACATTATGAGGTTCAACTCAGCGAATAAATACTTTGCACCATGCGCAGCATTATATTGTACTGAGATTATTGATGGTGCTTCTAATGTTGACCCTGAAAACAATCAATAAGCTGATGCTGACAGATTTAAATGCTAACACCCCCACAGAGGAGTATACCCAATTACCAAGATAATAATTGTCTTCAATTTTAGAAATGAAACACCCTACATATAGTCTACATATAATAGCAAAGAGAACAACAACAGTGAGGAGCTATTTTTAGAAGGAGCTGAAGAACTATTCCATGATAGATGGAAGAATTCTGAAGACTTCCTACTGCTAATATCATGGAGTTCTTGTGTTCAGTAAGAGGAGAGCTTATTCAACTGCAACTTAGTAAGATGTTCAGTATTTTTTCTATGAGCTATGAAAATTAATTACAGACTATTTAAAATTTAAATTAGTCATTAGTTTAAAATGATGGGAATTAATTAAATATTCTGCTATGATATACAAAGTATAATCATATAGTTGAAACCATGGAGAGATAGTTGAATTTTAATACAAAAAGTAATGTTTGGGTTCATCTTGAACTGGCTAGCTACAATTGTTACTAAGTTTCTAAGGGAGAAAGAGGAATGATTTAGATGACATCTAAATTTATACCATATAAAATAATTGTGCTCCTCTTAATCACCAATATAACTATAAAAGTTTGTCTTAAATTTGTATATGTAGTAAGGTATGTATCTGTATGTTAAACATGGAAACCCCAGGTAATGTTAAAAACTGACATGGGTATACTGACATTAAAAATAAATCTAACAGTCACTGAATTCTAAGTACCAGGTATTCGTTCTCGTCTAGTCACAGTTGTAATTTTCTGTAGGATTACCTGGCTCCTGCTTACTTCTCTCATCTCTTCTTGCTTCTCCCCATGTCTCTCAGAGCCTATTTATTCGGCATTCCCTCAATCCCTCAGTGCCTCCTACTTACTCTGTACCATTTACCTGAAATACAACTGCCTCTTCTCCATACTTACCTAAGTCCAATCCATCCAATAGATTATAAGGAAATTGCTTTTCCTCTTTATTTGTTGGTGTGATCTTGCTGCTGCTGCTACTAAGTCGCTTCAGTCGTGTCCGACTCTGTGCGACCCCATAGACAGCAGCCCACCAGGCTCCCCCGTCCCTGGAATTCTCTAGGCAAGAACACTGGAGTGGGTTGCCATTTCCTTCTCCAATGCATGAAAGTGAAAAGTGAAAGTGAAGTCGCTCAGTTGTGTCTGACTCTTTGCGACCTCATGGATTGCAGCCTACCAGGCTCCTCCGCCCATGGGATCCTCCAGGCAAGAGTAATGGTATCCCCACTAGAACATAAGATATACAAGACTACTCCTGCATATGTGAGTTCTATGTCTGTTTTTCGTCACTAGTACACACAGCATCTAGTTTGGGCACTTTAAAACATTACTTCAATGAATGATCTATTTACACAGTTTATCACATTCTTCTTCTTCTTTTTTTTTTAATCTCATGACCAAGTGATATCATATTATTTTCCAGGTAGCATGTTATTTTGAACATGGCAAAAATAGCCAAAAGCAGACATTACTAGTTGAGTTTAGACTTCTAAATTTAAAGTGAAATAATGAAAATAAACTATAATAACAATACATTTCTTCACAGAATTATGATCAAATAAATTGTAAAACTGTAATATTTGGGTGAAATCAGGAGTCCTTTCTTGAATATCTGTTTTCAGACAACTGTCAAAACACATAAAGAAACAGAACAATAAAATAAAAATCAAATACACTTAAATAGTGTGCCTCTGAATGGGAGTGAGTGTCATTTTGAAAAGAGACACTGGAACATGCTTGGAGAAAGACAAAAAGGAAGACACAGGGCAAACGATCCTCAAATGATAGCTACCATAGAGCACTCCATATCTATGAGTTTACCTAACATCTGGCAGCTTGAATTTAAAAAAAAGAAACATATTCCCTTTCAAATGATGAGGTGCTTTCAAATGGAAAATTAACTTTAAGGCTAAATATATATCACAAATGATGCAATCAAAGTGCATTTAAATCTACTGAAAGGAAACAAAAACAAGTTTCAATAACACTTTGAAATACTGTAAAAGGAATTGCTATGAAGTAATTTTTAATTATGCACTGAAATTGTGACATTATCTCTCAGTAGGAAATACATGGTTACCTTCTTTAGTGTACTTCAAGAATAAGATACATTGAAAAAGAACAAAAACACACTAACTAATATATGAAGTTAAATGATATGCCAGTGGTCAAGCTCTAAAGATTGAGTGCTCTCAAACTCCAAGCATTTCAAACATGAGAATCTCTGTCTCAAGTGCATATTTCATCAAGCCATTATGGACAAGCAGGAAGCACTAAGAGATTGCATCTTTTCCCAAAATAAATTTCTAGCCATATGCCAGAAGTCTAATGCATTTTAGATAAATTAACAAAATACAGGTACCCAAGTAACTCAAGATATAGCAACATTTCAACTCTGACAGCTTGACTGGCTTAAAAATCATTTTATAATTGGTCACAGTGTAAATTTGTCAGACTGCCTATGAAAAAAAATTTATGAAGATTAACTAAATAACAGCTTGACTATCAACTATTTTTTAAGACATTATTACTTATACAATGCTGTGTCAATCCTACTTCCAATCTTACTAAATTCAGTTCTCCATGCCTTTAAGGTCGTAAACAGTCCTTTCCCCTACACCATAACTTCCTGGAAAGTGAAAGTGAAGTCGCTCAGTCGTGTCTGACTCTTTGCGAGCCGGTGGACTGTAGCCCACCAGGCTCCTCTGTCCATGGGATTCTCCAGGCAATACTGGAGTGGGTTGCCATTTCCTTCTCCAGGGGATGTTTCCAACCCAGGGACCAAACCCAGCTCTCCCACATTGCAGGCAGATGCTTTAACCTCTGAGCCACCAGGGAAGCCCTAACTTCCTGGGGAAACTGTTAAATAGACATAGGCAGATTGGGCAAAGAGCACTATTAGATTAATGCCCCTTTTATACAAGACAGAATGATTTCCACTGACTAAGGGTGTACACTCTGTCAAATTATTTATGCTCTTGAATTTTCATACAGCTCATTTAATCCTCACATCAGCCACATGAAGGGAATAATCATTATCATCTACACTTTAAGTATATAGGAATTGAGGATAAGGCAGGTCAAGCAAATTTCTCAATCTAACTAGTAAATAAAGAATAAGCACAATGAGTATAGAGTCTATTTGCTTCCAAAGTTCATATGTACTTACAAAAAATTTCTATTACATTTTGACTAAAGTAAAAAGCTTATTGAAACAACCCAATAAAGATGTATAAAGCATAGCAATTCCATAGCACTCCATACCAATTCCTGTTCCACCACCTTTAAGTAACAAATGCAAACAGTGCACTGTATGCCCCCATGCCTTTTTTGTTAAGATATTTTTATTAAAGTACAGCTGACTCATTGGAAAAGACCTTGATGCTAGGAAAGATTGAAGGCAAAATGAGAAGAAGGGGGCAGAGGGTGAGATAGATAGCCTCACAGACTCAAAGGACATGAACTTGGGCAAACTCCAGGAGATAGAAAGGAACAAGGAGACCGAGCATGCTGCAGTCCATGGGGTTGCAAAGAGTTGGACACAACTTAGCAAATGAACAAAAAGTAGACAAATAGTTGATTTACCATGTAATTATTAGATTCGATATACAACATATTGGGCTTCCCTTGTAGCTCAGCTGGTAAAGAATTCATCTGAAATGCAAGAGCCCTGGGTTTGATCCCCTGGGTTGGGAAGATCCTCTGGAGAAGGGAAAGGCTACCCACTCTAGTATTCTGGCCTGGAGAATTCCATGGACTGTAGAGTCCATGGGGTCACAAAGAGTCAGACAAGACTGAGTGACTTTCACTGTCATACAACATAATATTTGATATTTTTATAAATTATATTTAAAGTTTTTATAAAAACTTGTTAAGTTTGCTGTGCTATACATTATATCCTTGTATCTTACTTATTTTATACCTAGTAGTTTGTAACTTAATTACCATCCCCTATGTTTTCACTCCCTCCACCTCTCTCTGAACTGGTAACCAGGAGATTGTTCTTTGTATCTATGAATCTGTTTTTGAAATGTTACAGTCATTTGTTTAATTTTTTAGATTTCAAATATAAGTGAATACATACTTCACATATTTTTATTTCTCTGTTTAACTTACCTCACTAAGCATAAATCTCTCCAGGAACACCCATGTTGTTCCAAATGGCGAAATTTCATTCCTTTTTATGGCTGAGTAATATTCCATTATATATATATACATATATATATGTGTATATATAATCCCACAGCTTATTTATCCATTCATATGTTTATGAACATTTCGGTTGTATCTACATCTTGGCACATTGCAACAAACTGTGGAAAATTCTCCAAAAGATGGGAATACCAGAACACCTTACCTGCCTCCTGAGAAATGTGTATGTAGGTCAAGAAACAACGGTTACAACCGGACATGGAAAAATAGACTGGTTCCAATTTGGGAAAGGAGTAAATCAAGGCTGTATATTGCCACCCTGCTTATTTAATTTATATGCAGAGTACATCATGAAAAATGCCAGGCTGGATGAAGCACAAGCTCGAATCAAGATTGCCAGGAGAAGTAACATAACCTCAGATACGCAGATTACAGCACCCTTATGGCAGAAAGTGAAAAAGAACTAAAGAGCCTCCTCTTGATAAAAGAGTGTGAAAAAGTTGGCTTAAAACTCAATATTCAGAAAACTAAGATCATGGCATCTGGTCCATCACTTCATGACATATAGATGGGGAAACAATGGAAACAGTGAGAGACTTTATTTTTGGAGACTCCAAAATCACTGCAGATGGTGACTGCAGCCATGAAATTAAAAGACACTTGTCCCTTGAAAGAAAAGTTATGACCAACCCAGACAGCATATTCTAAAGCAGAGACTTTATTTTGTTAACAAAGGTCCATCTAGTCAAACCTATGGTTTTCCAGTAGTCACATATGGATGTGAGAGTTGGACTATAAAGAAAACTGAACACTGAGTAATTGATGCTTTTGAGCTGTGGTGTTGGAAAAGACTCTTGAGAGTCCCTTGGACTGCAGGGAGATCCAACCAGTCCATCCCAATGGAAATCAGTCCCGAATATTCAATGGAAGGACTGATGCTGATAAAGCTGAAACTCCAATACTTTGGCCACCTGATGCAAAGAAGTGACTCATTGGAAAAGACCCTGATGCTGGGAAAGATTGAAGGCAGGAGAATAAGCAGTCGACAGAGGATGAGATGGTTGGATAGCATCACTGACTTGATGGACAAGCTCTGAGAGCTGGAGATGGACAGGGAAGCCTGGCATGCTGCAGTCCATGGGGTCGCAAAGAGCCGGAGATGATGAGTGACTGAACTGAACTGAACTGAACCTCTTGGGTAGTATAAATAGTGTTGCTATGAATGTTGGGGTACATGTATCTTTTCTAATTAGTGTTTTCATTTTCTTCAAATATATACACAGGAGTGGATTTGCTAGATCATATAGTAGTTCTACTTTTAAATTTTGAGGAAACTCCATAGTGTTCTCCATAGTCGCTCTACTGATTTACATTCCCAACAGTGCATGAGAGTCTCTTTTCTCCTCATCATATCAACATTTATTATTTGTTGTCTTTTTAATAAGAACCATTCTGAGAGACGTAAGGTGATATCTCACTGTGATTTCAATTTGCATTTCGCTGATGTATAGTTATGACATTTTTGTTGTCTAGTCACTTGATCGTGTCTGACTCTGTGATCCTGTGGACTGCAGCTCCACAGGCAGCAACTTTCAATGCTCTGTCTTCTTTGAAAAAATGTCTATTGAGGTTTTCTGACAATTTTTTAATCAAGTTGCTTGTCTTATATTGAATTGCATTATATTTTTTATATCTTTTAGATAGTAACCCTTTATCAGATATATCATATGCAAATATATTCTCTCACTCAAGTTTATCTTTTCATTGTGTTGGTTTCTTTTGCTGTGAAAAAGCATTTGCTGATTTTTGCTTTTATTTTTGCCTTTGTTTCCCTTGTCAGAGGTGAGAGATTCAAAAAGGTAACTGCTCAGACTTATATAAAAGAGTATATTGCTTACATTTTCTTCAAGACATTTTATGGCTTCCAGTTTTACATTTGACCTTTAATCCATGTTGAGTTTACTTATGTATATGGTGTGAGAAAGTGTTCTCTTTTTTTTTCTTTATATGTTACTTCCAGTTTCCCCAGCACTACTTACTGAAGAGACTGTCTTTTCCTCATTTTTATTTTTGCCTACTTTGTCATAGATTAATTGAATATATTTGCATAGATTTCTTTCCCAGCTCTCTGTAATGTTCTTTGATTTAGGTGTCTGCTTTTGTTCCACAGTCCTTATGTTTTGATTATTATAGCTTTGTTCAGTTCACTTCAGTTCAGTTCAGTCACTCAGTCGTGTCCGACTCTTTGTGACCCCATGAATTGCAGCACCCCAGGCCTCCCTGTCCATCACCATCTCCCGGAGTTCACTCAGACTCACGTCCATTGAGTCAGTGATGCCATCCAGCCATCTCATCCTTTGTCGTCCCATTCTCCTCCTGCCCCCAATCCCTCCCAGCATCAGAGTCTTTTCCAATGATTCAACTCTTCGCATGAGGTATCCAAAGTACTGGAGCTTCAGCTTTAGCATCATTCCTTCGAAAGAAATCCCAGGGCTGATCTCCTTCAGAATGGACTGGTTGGATCTCCTTGCAGTCCAAGGGACCCTCAAGAGTCTTCTCCAATACCACAGTTCAAAAGCATCAATTCTTCGGTGCTCAGCCTTCTTCACAGTCCAACTCTCACATCCATACATGACCACAGGAAAAATCATAGCCGTGACTAGACAGACCTTAGTCGGCAAAGTAATGTCTCTGCTTTTGAATATACTATCTAGGTTGATCATAACTTTTCTTCCAAGGAGTAAGCGTCTTTTTATTTCATGGCTGCAGTCACCATCTGCAGTGATTTTGGAGCCCCCCAAAAATAAAGTCTGACACTGTTTCCACTGTTTCCCCATCTATTTCCCATGAAGTGATGGGACCGGATGCCATGATCTTCGTTTTCTGAATGTGGAGCTTTAAGCCAACTTTTTCACTCTCCTCTTTCACTTTCATCAAGAGGCTTTTTAGCTCCTCTTCACTTTCTGCCATAAGGGTGGTGTCATCTACATATCTGAGGTTATTGATATTTCTCCCGGCAATCTTCATTCCAGCTTGTGTTTCTTCCAGTCCAGCATTTCTCATGATGTACTCTGCATAGAAGTTAAATAAGCAGGGTGACAATATACAGCCTTGACGTACTCCTTTTCCTATTTGGAACCAGTCTGTTGTTCCATTCCAGTTCTAACTGTTGCTTCCTGACCTGCATACAGATTTCTCAAGAGGCAGGTCAGGTGGTCTGGTATTCCCATCTCTTTCAGAATTTTCCACAGTTTATTGTGATCCACACAGTCAAAGGCTTTGGCATAGTCAATTAAGCAGAAATAGATGTTTTTCTGGAACTCTCTTGCTTTTTGCATGATCCAGCGGATGTTGGCAATTTGATCTCTGGTTCCTCTGCCTTTTCTAAAACCAGCTTGAACATCAGGGAGTTCACGGTTCATGTATTGCTGAAGTCTGGCTTGGAGAATTTTGAGCATTACTTTACTAGCGTGTGAGATGAGTGCAATGGTGCAGTAGTTTGAGCATTCTTTTGCACTGCCTTTCTTTGGAATTGGAATGAAGACTGACCTTTTCCAGTCCTGTGGCCACTGCTGAGTTTTCCAAACTTGCTGGCATATTGAGTGCAGCACTTTCACAGCATCATCAGGATTTGAGTCATGGCTGTGCAGGCACAGGAAGGCCTAGAGGAGCTATCCCACGTTGAAAGTCAGGAAGGGTGGCGGTAAGGAGATACCCCTCATCCAAGGTATGGAACAGCAGCTGTGCTTTGCTGGAGCAGCTGTGAACGCCAAGGTAAGAGAAACCCAAGTAAGATGGAAAGTGTTGCAAGAGGGCTTCAGAGGGCAGACACACTGAAACCATACTCACAGAAAACTAGTCAGTCTAATCACACTAGGACCACAGCCTTGTCTAACTCAATGAAACCAAGCCATGCCTGCGGGGCAACCCAAGACGGGTGGGTCATGGTGGAGAGGCGTGACAGAATGTGGTCCACTGGAGAAGGGAATGGCAAGCCACTTCAGTATTCTTGCCTTGAGAACCCCATGAACAGTATGAAAAGGCAGAATGATAGGATACCTAAAGAGGAACTCCCAGGTCATTAGGTGCCCAATATGCTACTGGAGATCAGTGGAGAAATAACTCCAGAAAGAATGAAGGGATGGAGCCAAAGCAAATACAATACCCAGTTGTGGATGTGACTGGTGATAGAAGCAAGATCTGATGCTGTAAAGAGCAATATTGCATAGGAACCTGGAATATGAGGTCCATGAATCAAGGCAAATTGAAAGTGGTCAAACGAGAGACGGCAAGGGTGAACGTCGACATTATAGCTTTGTAGTATAGCCTAAAGTTAAGGAGCATAATACCTCTAGGTTTATTCTTTTTTCTCCCGACTGCTTTGCCTATTCAGGATCTTCTGTGGTTTGACACAGATTTTAGGATTATTTGATATAGTTCTGAGAAACTCATGGTGTTTTAATAGGGATTACATTAAAACTGCAAAGGTTGAACAAAGAGTCACTCTGCATCTTGTAAATAACAAAGTAAGTAGGCAAACAATAAGGACCTGTTTTATAGCACAGGGAACTATATTTAATAACTTGTCATTACCTATAATGGAAAAGAATGAAAAAGAATATATATGCATACAAAATGAAACAGGACAAAAGCTAACAGAGTTTTTCCAAGAGAATGCACTGGTCAGAGCAAGCACCCTCTTCCAACAACACAAGAGATGACTCTACACATGGACATCACCAGATGGTCAATACCAAAATCAGACTGATTATATTCTTTGCAGCCAAAGTTGGAGAAGTTCTATACAGTCAGCAAAAACAAGACCAGGAGCTGAATGTGGCTCAGATCATGAACTCTTTATTGCCAAATTCAGACTTAAATTGAAGAAAGTAGGGAAAACCACTAGACCATTCAGGTATGACATAAATAAAATCCCTTTTGATTATACAGTGGAAGTGACAAATGATTGAAGGGATTAGATCTGATAGACAGAGTATCTGATGAACTATGGACAGAGGTTCATGACACTGTACAGGAGTCAGGGCTCAAGACCATCCCCAAGAAAAAGAAATGTGAAAGGGCAAAATGGTTGCCTGAGGAGGCCTTACAAATAACTTAGAAAAGAAGAGAAGCTGAAGACAAGACAGAAAGGAAAGATATACCTATCTGAATGAAGACTTCCAAAGAATAGCAAGGAGAGATAAGAAAGCCTTCCTCAATAATCCAAAGTGATCAATGCAAAGAAATAGAGGAAAACAGTAGAATGGGAAAGATCTCTTCAAGAAAATTAGAGATACCAAGGGAACATTTCCTGCAAAGATGGGCTTGATAAAGGACAGAAATTGTATGGACCTGACAGAAGCAGAAGATATTAAGAAGAGCTGGCAAGAATACACAGAAGAACTATACAAAAAAAGATCTTCATGACTCAGATAACCACGATGGTGTGATCACTCACCTAGAGCCAGACATCCTGCAATATGAAGTCAAGTGAGCCTTAGGAGCATGACTATGAACAAAGCTAGTGGAGGTGATGGAATTCCAGTTGAGCCATTTCAACTCATAAAAAATGATGCTGTGAAAGTGCTGCACTTAATATGCCACCAGTATGGAAAACTCAGCAGTCACTGCAGGACTGGAAAAGATCAGTTTTCATTCCAATCCCAAAGAAAGGCAATGCCAAAGAATGCTCAAACTACTGCACAATTGCACTCATCTCAGTTCAGTTCAGTTCAGTCGCTCAGTCGTGTCCAACTCTTTGAGACCCCATGAATTGCAGCACACCATGCCTCCCTGTCCATCACCATCTCCCAGAGTTCACTCAGACTCACGTCCATCGAGTCAGTGATGCTATCCAGCCATCTCACCCTCTGTCGTCCCCTTCTCCTCCTGCCCCGAATCCTTCCCAGCATCAGAGTCTTTTCCAATGAGTCAACTCTTTCCATGAGGTGGCCAAAGTACTGGAGCTTCAGCTTTAGCATCATTCCTTCCAAAGAAATCCCAGGGCTGATCTCCTTCAGAATGGACTGGTTGGATCTCCTTGCAGTCCAAGGGACCCTCAAGAGTCTTCTCCAACACCACAGTTCAAAAGCATCAATTCTTCAGCGCTCAGCCTTCTTCACAGTCCAACTCTCACATCCATACATGACCACAGGGAAAACCATAGCCTTGACTAGATGGACCTTAGTCAGCAAAGTAATGTCTCTGCTTCTGAATATACCATCTAGGTTGGTCATAACTTTCACACGCTAGCAAAGTAATGCTCAAAATTCTCCAAGCCAGGCTTCAACTACAGATGAACCATGAGCTTCCAGATATTCAAGTTGGATTTAGAGAAGGCAGAGAAACCAGAGATCAAATTGCCTACATGTGTTGGATCATCAAAAAAGCAAGAAAGTTCCAGAAAAACATCTACTTCTGCTTTTTTTTTTAAATCTCTTCTCCTTCTTATACCTTACAAATGCAAATATTAGTATGTTTTATGTTTTACTGAAGTTCCTTAATCTGTTCTCATTTTTTAATACTTGTCTTTTTTTTTTTTCTGCTGTTCCAATTGGGTGATTTCTAGTATTCTATTTTCCAGATTGTTTATGTATTTTTTGGTATCTCTTAAAATACTTTTAATTTCCTCTAGTGTACTTTTTCATTTCAGTTTTTGTATACATCATCTCTCACTGGTTCTTTTTTATATTTTCTAGTTGTTTGTTACAATTCTCACTGAATTCATCTATTCTTTTCACAGTTCAGTTAACATTCTTATTACTATTACTTTCAAGTCTTTATCAGGTAAATTATTTATCTGTTTTGTTGGGGTTTTTCTTTAGTTCTTTTGTGTCAAACATATTTCTCTGTCTTTTCATTTTGACTTTCATTATCTGTAAGAAGAGGTGGCAAGAATATACAGAAGAACTGTACAAAAAAGATCTTCAAGACCCAGATAATCACGATGCTGTGATCACTCATCTAGAGCCAGACATCCTGGAATGTGAAGTCAAGTGGGCCTTAGAAAGCATCACTACGAACAAAGCTAGTGGAGGTGATGGAATTCCAGTTGAGCTATTTCAAATCCTGAAAGATGATGCTGTGAAAGTGCTGCACTCAATATGCCAGCAAATTTGGAAAACTCAGCAGTGGCCACAGCACTGGAAAAGGTCAGTTTTCATTCCAATCCCAAAGAAAGGCAGTGCAAAAGAATGCTCAAACTACTGCACAATTGCACTCATCTCACACACTAGTAAAGTAATGCTCAAAATTCTCCAAGCCAGACTTCAGCAATACATGAACCGTGAACTTCCTGATGTTCAAGCTGGTTTTAGAAAAGGCAGAGGAACCAGAGATCAAAGATCAAATTGCCAACATCCGCTGGATCATCGAAAAAGCAAGAGAGTTCCAGAAAAACATCTATGTCTGCTTTATTGACTATGCCAAAGCCTTTGACTGTGTGGATCATAAGAAACTGTGGAAAATTCTGAAAGAGATGGGAATACCAGACCACCTGACCTGCCTCTTGAGAAATCTGTATGCAGGTCAGGAAGCAACAGTTAGAACTGGACATGGAACAACAGACTGGTTCCAAATAGGAAAAGGAGTACGTCAAGGCTGTATATTGTCACCCTGCTTATTTAACTTCTATGCAGAGTACATCATGAGAAACGCTGGACTGGAAGAAACATAAGCTGGAATGAAGATTGCCGGGAGAAATATCAATAACCTCAGATATGGAGATGACACCACCCTTATGGCAGAAAGTGAAGAGGAACTATAATGCCTCTTGATGAAAGTGAAAGAGGAGAGTGAAAATGTTGGCTTAAAGCTCCACATTCAGAAAACGAAGATCATGGCATCTGTTCCCATCACTTCATGGCAAATAGTTGGGGAAAGAGTGGAAACAGTGGAAACAGTGTCAGACTTTCATTTTGGGGGGCTCCAAAATCACTGCAGATTGTGATTGCAGCCATGAAATTAAAAGACGCTTACTCCTTGGAAGAAAAGTTATGACTAACCTAGATAGCATATTGAAAAGCAGAGACATTACTTTGCTGACTAAGGTCTGTCTAGTCAAGGCTAGGGTTTCTCCAGTAGTCATGTATGGATGTGAGAGTTGGACTGTGAATAAGGCTGAGCACCGAAGAATTGATGCTTTTGAACTGTGGTGTTGGAGAAGAAAGACTCTTGAGAGTCCAACCAGTCCATTCTGAAGGAGATCAACCCTGGGATTTCTTTGGAAGGAATGATGCTAAAGCTGAAGCTCCAGTACTTTGGCCACCTCATGTGAAGAGCTGACTCATTGGAAAAGACTCTGATGCTGGGAGGGATTGTGGGCAGGAGGAGAAGGGGACGACAGAGGATGAGATTGCTGGATGGCATCACTGACTCGATGGACATGAGTCTGAGTGAACTCCAGGTGTTGGTGATGGACAGTGAGGCCTGGCGTGCTGCAATTCATGAGGTCGCAAAGAGTCGAACATGACTGAGTGACTAAACTGAACTGAGGACATTAGAAGAAATAGTTACCTAATTTCCCAGCATTGAAAGCAAGTTCTTGTATAAGAGCTTTTCTATGCAATCTGTGCATGTTGGCGGTTTTGATGGGAGAACTAGATCTTAAGTAACATGGGCTGTGTCTTCCTTATGGGGCTGTTGTGTATACCTTTGTGGGATGGAGTTTGAGGGACTAGAGCCAGAACCAGGTAGAAAAAAGTCTGGTTTTCTTACAGCCCTATGGTAATTCTTATTGGTTTTTAAACCATCTAAGAGGGCTCATCTCCCCATGTCCATGTGCAGCCCCAGAATTGTGATGTGTAATATCTAGCTCAAACCCATCACACTTCAGGAAGGATCCCCAAGCCTGGGATATCTCTCTCCTCTCTCTGTCCTCTACTAGGGATGTGGGTCCTAACCAGACTGCTTGTCTTCCCTTCCTACAAGAGTCCATGTGAGTCTTTCTTTACAGACCTGTTTTTGAAGAGCTCTGCTGGTCACCAGGTTGATTTCGTCAAGAGTCACTTTATACATAGTTATAGTTTTGATGTTTTTCAGGAGGGGAGGCGAGTCCCCAGTGTCCTCCTATTCGGCCATCTTGATCTCTCCTACTCCCAGGATTTTCTTAAACCTCAGAAATAGGATGATATGTCACCTAAGAATTTGGGACTGGTTCTAAAGTGTTTTAAATCACTCCATTTAGAAATATAGAATGTTTTCACAGAAATTAAGTGTGTATAATCAGTAAACAATTTTATATTCTTTAATAATATTATAAAGTCAACTTTGTGATTCTGGACCATTTGTGTAAAACAGTAAAATGTTTTTAACTGTTTTAAAACTTGTTTCATTATTATGAACAAGATTTTTTATTTCAATTTTTTAATATTTCATGATGGTAAAAAAAATAGGTTTAATATATAAATAGTTTCCCTTGAATCTATTTACTCATTTATGTGTTTTAACCAATTGTTAATTTTCCAAATCTCTGATTGAATCATCTGCAAATAATAACCCTTTCTCTTAGTTTCCACTGTTATAACATATTTTGTGTGTTTGTGTGGTGATTGCATTAACAACAACCTAAAAAACAAACATTCATAAAAATTTTGATAGTTTAACTTCATATCTTGGACCTCCTCATTTTGAAAGGCAACTTCAGGAAGGCATATTCCTTAGAGAGTTGTTATACTCATCACTAAGAAAGAGCAATGAAAAGTGTGTTCCAAGAACTGGCATCATTAGCATCACCCCAAAACTAGTTAGCAATCCAAAATATCAGATCCAATCCCAGATTACTAAATCAGAATCTTGGGGTCTGGGCTCAGGAATGTGACTTTTACCAAGCTAGTATTTGAGAGGAGCACTTCAGTAAAACATATGATCTATCCTCTTTATTCATGAATTTTGTGTTTGTGAATTCAGTTACTCTTTAAAATTTACTTGTATCCTGCTGTGTCTTTGTTGTCATTCAAAGATAAGTGCATGCACAGAGTGGCAAATTTCATACCATCCTACATGCACCTCCATTCCTACTCCTAGCTAAGACTGAACTCCCATACTATAAATATGTGTCCTTTCTGTGGTCTATTTAGTGCCACACACTTTGCATTTCTGTGCTTCTTGTTTTGTTTTGCCTTCTATAATGGCCCCCAAGTGTAGTACAAGAAGCTGTGATATGGCTTATAGAGAAAATACATCTGTTAGAAATAAGTCATGAGTTACAGTACTGTTGGCTATGAGTTCAATGTTAATGAATCAACAATATGTATCATATAAGGTATGTTTAAGCAGAAATACACATAAGGTTATATACTGATCAATTAAGGAAAATGTGACCAGAGATTCCTAGGAACTTAACCTTGTATTTTTCCAGGCAATGATTTAGTAATGGCTAATTCAGTGTTCTAGTCAACTTTATAAAACATAATAGCCATAAATAATGAGAATTGACTGTATATAAGCATAAAACGTTGGCACAGTGGTAAAGAATCTGCCTGCCAATGCAGGAGATGCAAGAGACCTGAGTTCGATCCCTGGGACAGAAAGAAGCCCTGGAGGAGGAAATGGCAACCCACTCCAGTATTCTTGACTGGAACATCCTATATACAGAAGAGCCTGGTAGGCTACAGTCTGTGGGGTTGCAAAGAGTTGGACACAACTGAGCGACTGAGCACACAGAACATACAGACTGTATATAAGCACTATCTATATTAGAAATAGAAAATAAAAGAAATATATATATATACACACACATATAAAATAAAACAAATGTCAACAGGAGAAAATCTAAATCAATAAGAATATATTCATGATATATATATATTCAAAAGTAATGCAACTGTGAAAATTAATAACATGCATTAGTATGTATAACATGATGCATTAATATATTAATTACATTAATTAAGACTATGATATGAATGACAAAATAATACAACGTTGAATTTTAAAAGTTTCAAGAGTAAATTCAACACTGAATCATAAAATTCAAAAGGCATGCAAAACTAAACAACATATCATTCAAGGACACAAACACATATGTCAAATCATGAAGGTTAAAAGCAAAGAAATCACAAATGCTATTGCAGCATACAGTCTCTGCAGAACTAGGGGAAGACAGAAAGATATGATAGAAGAGAAACATTTACATAGATAAAAGTTAAATAGTGAGTACAAAGGTATTATAAAAACATAGGGAAGGAATAAAGAATGGACGGATAGTATGCTAGAAAATGCATACATGACAAATGTATCAAGAATCAAGAATTTTGGTGAATCTAGTTACATATAACAGAGTCTTTAAAAGCAATGGCAGTGTTATACTTATTAAATATGATTGTTAGCTTTTACAAATATTTTTCTATAATGACTTACTACTTGATACACTTAAAACTGTGATATAAAAATTTTAAAATATTTTGTTTGGAATACAAATATAAGAATTAGTAACGAGGTGAAATGCTGACTTGTGAGTAATTTACTGAAAGATAAAAACAAATATAGATTAACATCATTAAAGAATAATGAAATATCTATCCTAAAACTTAAAATTTACAAGGCTCTTCAACATATACTATCTCATTTAACATACTCTCTGGCATTGTTATTTATATACAAAGGAGAAATCTGCAATAGGTTACAATTTTTAAAAGTACAAAAAGGTAGGACTTCAGAATTGAAATGTACTAGTCTTTAAATTGTATAGCTGCAATTATAATCTTATCTGCATATATGTCTATAATGGTTTACAAAACACTTTGAGGTACACTTTTTATAAACTGATTTTATATGACCTAATAATATAAAGTTCACATAGTGTGAACATTGGCTATGACAAACCAAAAATTTTATATGCAAATTGATCATATGAAATGTTGAAACAATTCCCAAGTTCATCCTTTCCCCATCAAAAGAATAGAGCCTTATCACAATGAAGCCACCACTGTTCCCACTCTAACACTTTCTCTTTTAAATATTTTTAAATCATCAAAGATTTAATTAACCATGGAACTTCAATCCAGTGAAGAGCACTTTGAGTGATCTTCACAACTGGTCAATTACTCAGAGTGAACTTTCAACTCTAAGTGTTTTATATGTGGCATAAATCTAAGATCAGCTTTAAAAATCAAAGTGGCTATCAACTTGATCAAATAATTAGGGCACAATTCTCTAACCCATCATTAATCAGAATGCAAATATTCAATACAATGCTTTGAAGACATTCATCATGACCAGACCACTGCACTTGAATAATATTAAGGCAAATTTTAATTTCTGCATGAATTAAAATCAGCAAAATACAAAGTAAAGAGTCATACAATATTTTTCATTCCTTCTTTTTCTAGGAGGTTGTCTGTGGACACTTGAATTTACTGTGCTAAATAATATTGTTCTAAGTAAAAGCCTCAGTAAATCGCTGAAAACATTGGAACATAAAATGAAACTCAGTCGATTTACTGAAAATATTTTTTTTCCTTCACTTAACATGATTATACAATGTGTCAATTATCTAGTCATTTGAATTTTCAGGAAGAAAGAAACAACTTTCTCTATAGAGAATCAGTTGGCTTTCATAATACTCAGAGAATATTTGCATAATAACACCGCTACAGCTGCAAGGTTAAATCCATTAATTTATTGGGAACAGAACAGGCTGTTCTGGTTGGCTGTTGCAAAAATTGCTTTTTGCACTTGTCTTTTCCACCATCAAGTATTTGCTGGGAGCACACAATTACTGCAGCAAAGCCTATGTTGCCAAGCGAGGAACCTTATTTAACATGGAAAGTGGCGAACACTTCACTTTCTGAAAATGAAAAAAAATTAATCTTGAAAAGCTTCCTAATTAACATTTTCTCCTTCACCAGTTGTTTCATGGGATAAAGTAGAGGATGGCAATTCGGATGAAGGTTAACTAGATGAACCCATTTCTGCAGCAGCTCTCAAGTGCAAATGTCATCCCTAAACAATCTCTCTTCATAACTAGAAATAATCTCAAATCTTCCTTGGGTATTTTCTCCTAAATGGTAAATTTAAAAATAGAACACTTATTTCCAAAAGTCACTAAGTGAACAAACCACCTCTTGAAATTCACATTATATACTCAAGAGCTGCTGTGTAATAAATGTAAAGGAAATTCACAGTGTTTTTATGAATTCCTAGCAAAAATCATTAAAACAAGAAAGGAGCATACTATAAATCATATCTTAAATATGAACTACATTCACCTAAGTATCATATAACCTGTAATATATTAATAACTAAGTTGGGAAAAGTTTTCCTGCCCAGGACTACTGAATCACAGGAAAGAAAATTAATGGGAACACTAACAATGTTTTTTTAATTTGATAATTTATAAAATGTTACTATGTTAAAATAGAATGAAGTCATTTATAAACAAATAATAACATGCATTTATATATTATATTTGGGTCATGGAATAAATTCTGGGGTGAGCAAAGACAGTCAGACAAAATAATATAGACAAAGAAAGTAAGTGAAAGAAAGGATAGAGGAAGTAAAAAGGAAAAGGAAAGTGAAATGTGAGAAAAGGAAGAGGAAAGGGAAGTGTGAAAAACAAATCCTTGATCTTCATCAGCCCAAACACTTTCCTCTTCCTATATCTCCTATGTCTCAGTTCAGTTCAGTTCAGTCACTCAGTCATATCAGACTCTGCGACCCCGTGAATCACAGCACGCCAGTCCTCCCTGTCCATCACCAACTCCCGGAGTTCACCCAAACCCATGTCCTTTGAATTGGTGATGCCATCCAACCATCTCATCCTCTGTCATCCCCTTCTCCTCCTGCCCTCAATCTTTCCCAGCATCAGGGTCTTTTCCAATGAGTCAGCTCTTTGCATCAGGTTGCCAAAGTATTGGAGTTTCAGCTTCAACATCAGTCCTTGCAATGAACACCCAGGACTGATCTCCTTTAGGATGGACTGGTTGGACCTCCTTGCAGTCCAGGGGACTCTCAAGAGTCTTCTCCAACACCATAGTTCAAAAGCATTAATTCTTTGCCGCTCAGCTTTCTTTATAGTCCAACTCTCACATCCATACATGACCACTGGAAAAACCATAGCCTTGACTGGACGGACCCTTGTTGACAAAGTAATGCCTCTGCTTTTTAATATGCTATCTAGGTTGGTCATAACTTTCCTTCCAAGGAGCAAGCGTCTTAATTTCATGGCTGCAGTCACCATCTGCAGTGATTTTGGAGCCCAAAAAAATAAAGTCAGCCACTGTTTCCACTGTTTCCCCATCTATTTGCCATGAAGTGATGGGAGTGGATGCCATGATCTTAGTTTTCTCAATGTTGAGCCTTAAGCCAACTTTTTCACTCTCCTCTTTCACTTTTGGCAAGAGGCTTTTTAGTTCATCTTCACTTTCTGCCATAAAGGTGGTATCATGTGCATATCTGAGGTTATTGATATTTCTCCCAGCAATCTTGATTCCAGCTTGTGCTTCCTCCAGCCCAGTGTTTCTCATGATGTACTCTGCATATACATTAAATAAGCAGGGTGACATTACACAACCTTGATATACTCCTTTTCCTATTGGAACCAGTCTGTCATTCTATGTTCAGTTCTAACTGTTGCTTCCAGACCTGCATACAGGTTTCTCAAGAGGCAGGTCAGTATGTATCAGTAGAAAGGCAAATATGTTGCTTACAGGGAAGCCTGAGTTTTTCCACAAAAAGCAAATAACACTATTCAGTTCAGTTCTGTCACTCAATCGTGTCTGACTCTTTGCGACCCCATGGATTGTGGTACACCAGGCTTCCCGTCCATCACTAACTCACTCCCAGAGTTCACCCAGACTCATGTGCATCGAGTTGGTGATGCCATCCAGCCATCTCATCCTCTGTCATCCCCTTCTCCTCCTGCCCCCAATCCCTCCCAGCATCAGGGTCTTTTCCAATGAGTCAAGTCTTCGCATGAGGTGGCCAAAGTATTGGAGTTTCAGCCTCAGCATCAGTCCTTCCAATGAACATAGTAGTATGTTGGAACTCTTTTAAAAGTAGAAAGACCATAAAATATATTGGGGAGGGTGGAAGGGTGATTGGGTAAAAGTGAGATATTTTCCCTTGAAACAAAGACACACATGATTACATTATTTGTACATTTTTAGTACCCACAGTACAAGCATTTTTGTGCCTTATTTTGGAATACCATCTCTGTGCCTTTTTAACTTGCCAGTTTTCTATTATACCTTCAAGACCCAAGTCAAATGTATTCCCATCTATGAAGATAGCCCAGATTGCCACAATCTAAATTAAATGTTTCTTCTTCCAAATTCCTATAATACTTATTTTTACTTTCATTATCAAACTGAATTTTTTATTACAGTAAGTTTCTTGAAGGAAGATGATGGCATTTACCTAGTAGCCCCAAAAGTTTGATCAATTCCTTACATAAAGTGGGCATGTAAAACATATTCAGTGATCTATGTTGAAATTCCTCCAGCAGAAAGTACTATATCCTTTTTTTATTAAAAAAATAAAAATCCACATATCATTAGTTTAGACTGATCATCCTTGAAGGTGGCTCCAGTGGCTCAGTGGTGAATAATGCACCTGCAGTGCAGGAGATGCAGAGATGTGGGTTCAATCCCTGGGTCAAGAGGGTCCCCTGGAAGAGGAAATAGCAAGCCACTCCAGTATTCTTGCCTGGGAAATCCCATGGACAGAGAGCCTGCCCACAGGGTCGCAAAAGAATTGGGCATAAGTGAGTTACTAAACAATCAATACAGTAACTGCAGGGATTTTGTGAAAGCACATGGCAGAGAGTGCCACTACTCTGCTAACAAGCTCACAATGTTTTCCTGTTTCTCTCAAGGTAAAACTTAAAGTCTTTAAAATGAAATACAAGTCCCATGACCTCCCTGACTTAATTTGTGTCTCACTCTCATCCTTTTTTACTCTCTTCCCACCGCATCTTTTGAATCACAGTGTCCTCCTCACTGGTTGATAGCAGTGAGGTTGGATGGCATGACCGACTCAATGGACATGAGTTTGAGTAAACTCCGGGAGTTGGTGTTGGACAGAGAGGCCTGGTGTGCTGCACCCCATGGGGTCACAGGGTCAGACATGACTGAGCAACTGAACTGTCCTCCCCACTAGACTTTTCTTACTAGAGGGCCCTTGCATTTGCTTCTTTTACACCTGGAACACTCGTCTTTTAGATTACCAGAAAGTTTACTCCTTGGCCTCCTTTACATCTTTATTCAATAGTCACCTCAGTTAAACATTTCCAACCTATCTTACATAAAATTATGCTCACTACTTTATTTTTCTCATTAGCAAAGTTTTTCTCATTGTCCTATACAAATAAACATACCATCATCACCATGATTTATACTCACTTTTTTTTCTGATTTATTCATTGTTTTATTTCTAAAGAATAGATAGAATCTAATCCATAGTAGGCTTCCAATAAACATACCTGAATATTGATTGGATCAGTAAAGGTTTCTACACATTTTTGACAAGGTAAGTGCATGGTTGATAAATAGATTTTTGTTTTTGCATATGCAGTCCTATTATACTTTTAAACTTTCATGGAAATGTCTATATTCCAAGCTTTTAAGTTACAGAAGCAAAGTTTAGCTCTTCTTCAATATGGGAAAGAGGAAAAGTAAATATCAAAATGTACTGTGTTGAGGAAGCAGATTCCCAAAAGGACAGAGAATAACAGTGGTCTGTTGGATTATTTTAATCAATAGGAAGGTTTAGAACATCCTTAGATTAAAATTTAGGTAATGCATATGCACATATCAGATAGGGAAACACTATTCACAATAGTCAAGAGATAGAAGCAATCTAAATGCTCACTGAAAGATGAATGGATAAAGAAAATATAATATACACATACACTGAAATATTATTAAGCCTTAAAAGAAGAAAGAAATCCTATCACAAGCTGCAATATGAATGTACCTTGAAGACTTCATGATAAGAGATACAGGCTAGTTACAAACTGACAAATACCATATAGCACCACTTATATGGTAGGAAAATTCAGAAACATAAAGGAGAATGGTGGTTTCCAAGCACTAGGGAGAGGAAGAAATGGGGAGTTTTTCAATGGGTACAGAGCTTCAGCCTTGCAAGATGAAGAAAATTGAAAGATCTGCTGCACAACACTGTGAATATATTTAACACTCTTGTGTACACTTAAAAATCATGAAGATGGTTGGTTCTAGATTATGTGATTTTGATCACAATTAAAACACTATTTGAGAAAAAAATAAATGAACGGCTATAGATCTGCAGTGGCAAATGGATCACATTTTTATCCACAAATGCATATTTGTGTTTTCAAAGGCTTCTTTCACGTTGATTTATTTAAAGAAAGCAGATATTATACCCACATAAAATCATTTAATGACAACTGGAAGCCATGAATTTTAAACCACTCTTCAAGGGCAATTATCTATGAAGAAATGGACTTCCTTAAAAATGATATTAAATTTTATGTCAAAATTTAGTTATGTTTAAAGTAGGGAAGACATTGTAGTTACTTCTAATGTAATAATTCAATTATTGTAAGTATTTAATATTTAACTTTTGGTGCTTGCAAATAGCTGAGAAATAATTTGGGTTCATCATCCTATCATTGGCAATTGCAGTACATTTACAAGGACTGCATAGATGTATATTAATTAGAATGTTAATAATCAAAATCTATTTTTTACTTAACATCTGGTACCTACAATTTGCCCTGCTGTTCTGGGTTAACTGTGTGTGTACTAGCATGCTCAGTCATGTCCAAATCCTTGTGACCCTATGTCACAAAGGTTCCTCTGTCCATGGGATTTTCCAGGCAAGAATACTAGAGTGGGTTGCCATTTCCTCCTCTAGGGAATCTTCCCAGCCGAGAGATCAAGCCTGTGTCCTATGTCACCTGCATTGCAGGCAGATTCTTTAGCCACTAAGCCACAAGGGGTTAACTGTATATAAATACAAATGAGCATATGAGCATTATATCAATACATTTTCCTCTATCTAGACACATTGTACATTGTACTGTTTCCACCCTAAAGACACATTGAAGTTCTAATTCCTAATACCTGTGAATATGACCTCATTTGGAAACATGGTATTTATACATGTAATAAAGAAAAAATTGAAGTCATACTGGATAAGGGGGACTGTAAATCCAATAACAGATGACCACAACAATCTTACTGTGGTATTTCCTATGGCATCTCTAGGGAAACAACATAACACATGAATACGTGCATTTGCCAGGCGGCAAAATTTGCCTGACAGAGCATGGGCATTGGTGGTTCACAAATCTGGATTAATTTTGCTCTATGAATTACTTTCAGTGTGACTCTGAGTAAGTTACTTATCCTCTCTTCCATCAGTTTTCTCTGGTAAAATGGCAATAATCCCGTTATGAAGATTGAATGAAATAGAATGTAATGAGCAGAGCCTGTCACAGATGAGTTCAACATATAATAAAAGTAATAACAACTGATGTAAGATCTCGGTTACACACATTACACTCACATATGCCAATAACTTTACTTAACTTTCTGTTTTTCCTTTATGTTAAATATACTGAAACCAGTTCCTAGGAAAATAAGAATAAAATAAGGTCAGATAACTAAACCATAGCCTACATATTTTAAATAATAAAAAGTATTTAATGCAAAATGAATATGGTTGCAAACACCAACACTTGTGCTTTCAATGACCAATTTTATTCACTATACACTTAGATGTTGTATTATTTATGATAAAAATGAACTATGTCCCTGGATCTTTATTAAATAATAACTTATATGTCTAAGATTAGTTTTCCTTTGATAGCAGAGCTACTTGCCATTAATTATAGTACTTATATAACCTTGAAAATGTAATAGTTTATAGATCACAGAGGTTGTAATTCATCATTTTAGGATGATACATGGAAAACTAAGTGTAATTTTAGACATCACAGATTTGAAAAGTCAAGGACGAATTCAGGTATGCCCATAGAAATGTATGTAGAACAGTGAATTGTCTAGCAAGCAAAAGACAAATACGAAATTGTTGTGAAATGTAGGCCTAGCTTTCAGACACAGAGCTTAAAGGGCACAAGAGGGATGGTTCCAATCACATATGCAAAGGTTTGGCAGATAGAAAAGTATGTCAATTTATTCTATTTTGTTCAAAAACCAATATTGGGGTCTTCATGACAAAGGCATATTTTGAATCAATATATAACAAATAGCATTATAACAATTTGAACTATCCCCAAATAGAATGAGCTGCCTCAAGACAGTAGAAATATTTCTGTAAAGGTTGTCTCAGCATCTGCCAAGGATACTGTATTACTGAGCTAGGGAAACTTATGCATCTCATGTATTCAAAACTTTTTAGACAGGAACCTTTACAGCTAATTTGTTACTTTATTATAATAAAGACCACTCCAGTGTTCTTGCCTGGAGAATTCCAGGGATGGAGGAGTCTGGTGGGCTGCCATCTATGAGGTCACACAGAGTCAGACACAACTGAAGTGACTTAGCAGCAGCAGCAGCAACATAATAAAGAATGAAATTTCATTATTTTCAATAGCATGGATGTTCTTTGAGGGTATTATGCTAAGTGAGATATGTTAGGCAGAGAAAAACAAATACTTTATGATATCACTTATACATGAAATATAGAAAATGAAACAAACTAATCAATATACTAAAAAAGAAACAGACACATATATAGAGACAATATTTCAAGGTTACTGTAAGGAGAGGAGAAAGAGAAAGAGTAATAATATAGGGGTACGGAATGAAGAGGTATAAACTATTATGCATAAAATAATCTACAAGGATATATTTTATAAGAATATAGCCAATATTTTATAACTATAAATGGAGCATAATCTTTAAAAATTTTGAATCACCATATTGTACACCTTTAATTTATGTCATATTGTACACCAAGTATACCTCAATTAAAAAAAAAAAAAAAAACTGGCTTTCCTGATTCAAAAAGTTAAATCTCAAACAATGTCCTAAAATATGAAAAGTTGATCAATGTTGTTAGGCATTGAGAAAAAAAATAACAAGTACTCACTTAGCAGAATGGCTAACATTAAAAATTCTGACAATACCAAGTATTTATAAGAAGTCCTGTCACCAGAATTACTGTATACTGTTGCTGAGTATGTAAACTGGGACATCCATTTTGTAACGCTTGCTGATGTCTATTAAAACTGAAAATATGCATACCATATAATCTAGAAATTATATGATAGCTATATATCTTTGCTATTCATACAAATATTAACTAACCAACATGTTTACAAATACTCAGAGGAATTATATTCATAGAAACAATAAAATGTCTGTCAACAAGATAAATAAATTGATATATCCTTTTATTGGAATAATATATAGATAAAAACTAATAGACTACTAAAGTGAAGTCGCTCAGTCGTGTCCGATTCTTTGCGACCCCCGTGGACTGTAGCCCTCCAGGCTCCTCCGTTCATGGGATTCTCCAGGCAAGAATACTGGAGTGGGTTGCCATTTCCTTCTCCAGGGGATCTTCCCGACCCAGGGATCGAAACCAAGTCTCCCACATTGCAGGCAGACGCTTTAACCTCTGAGCCAGCAGTGAAGCCAGCAGAAATATGGATGAATCTCAGAAACATTCTTGGGCTCCAAAATCACTGCAGATGGTGAATGCAGCCACTAAATTAAAGTACGCTTGCTCCTTGGAAGAAAAGTTATGACAAACCTAGACAGCATATTAAAAAGCAGAAACGTCACTTTTCTGACAAAGGTCCGTATAGTCAAAGCTATGGTTTTTCCAGTATGCATGTATGGATGTGAGAATTGGACCGTAAAGAAGGCTTGCCGAAGAATTGATGCTTTTGAACTGTGGTGTTGGAGAAGACTCTTGAGAGTCCCTTGGACTGCAAGGAGATCCAACCAGTCCATTCTAAAGGAAATCAGTCATGAATATTCACTGGAAGGACTGATGCTGAAGCTCCAATCCTTTGGCCACCTGATGCAAACAACCGACTCACTGGAAAAGACCCTGATGCTGAGAAAGATTGAAAGCAGGAGGGGATGACAGAGGATGAGATGGTTGGAGAGCATCATTGACTCAATGGACATGAGTTTGAGCAAGCTCTAGATGGTGAAGGGAAGGGAAGCCTGTCAAGCTGTAATCCATGGGGTCACAAAGAGTCAGACATGACTGAGCAACTAAACAACACAGAAACATAATTTTGAATGAAAAAAGTCAGACACAAATAATACATTTGATTCAATTTTTATAATGTTCAACACATTATAGGAATCTAATCTATGGTGTTAGAAATCAGGATTTCTAAGAAAAAGAAGGATTTCTGGAGTAATGATATACTCTACTTTCTGATGGGTGGAGAATTCCTGGTGCAATTTTTACTCTGATAAAAATCACTGAGTTTAACACTTTCAATTGGCATAGTTTTTATAGATAGGTCAAAATTCAATAAAATGGTTAATTTTTTTTAAAGAAAAGTTAACTTGCTCTCTGTAAAATCAGAAGAATGTGTGTAGACATCCAGATAATAATATTTATAGTTTCTCATCAAATCCCAAGAGAATTTAGCAAAGACATTTAAATTCCTTACACAGTGTTGCTTATAGAAGTGGAGAATATTAGAACCTTATGTAGTCATAGAAATGATCTGCCCCAAATCCAGGTGTGAAAGCTAAGAGAAAAGGTACAGGAAAGAAATTGAGGCCTGAAGAGATGTTTTTCCTAAAATCAATCAATAGCTAGATACAAAACCAGGCGCAGAATGTAGACACCTGATTCCAGGTTTAATGAGTTCCTTCTACCTTGAAAATTCAGGATTGTCTTTTTATAACCACAGGGCTTTTGTTCCTTTTTTTCTTACCTTTGGCAGCAAATCTATACTTAACTCTCACAATAATTCCAAAGAAAATCTTTTTCCTTTAATTTTTGGATCAACCAGTTTTAATTTCCTCTTTTTTCCCAAGTCTGCTGAGAAGTACTGCATAAATGTTTAAAGGATGGATACAATTTCCAGAAGACTGAGCTAAGAGTCTACCTTGAAATGAAAAATGGTGCTGATATTTAGAAAATGAAAAATAGCAAGTTAGCCTTGTGGCTCAGCAACTGAATGTTCCACTATGGCACAAGTTGCTCGCTATGCTATAAATTTTTCCATCTTAAGCTCTAAAAGACAGAATGAAGACCTGGGCAACTTTGCTGGTTCCAGTGATCTATCAAGTAACTTCAGGAGCTGAAAAATTTGCATCATTTGGCATCTATAATGCCAGATACATTCAACTCAGTGAGACAGTAAATCAATATCCTCTTAAATTATGAGACAAAGCATCAAGACCAGGAGCAAAGCACCTGCCAGAGATAAGAGCACCAAACAGAATTATCATCCTACCCAAATATCAGAAACTGAACCTTTAGACATTTAAACTGTCCACTGTAACACACTGAGTTGATAACATGCAAAGCATAGGTAGGTTTACACATTTAAAAACACACAGTATTTAACTGATGACCCCAAAAAGGCACTCTATTTTAATACAATGTCTAATATTAAAATATTTATGATCACAGAAATTAAAATTACTCACTTAAAAATCAACAATTGTTTATTGGTATGAGATTCTGTGCATCTAAACACTTCACAAAAAATTCTTAAAGTCCACGACTTCTATACTGATAAAGTGTTAGAGTCAATGGGAGACTATTTGCTTAACCACAATCTGCCTATATTATGTACAGAATGTCAAGTGGCTATAGGAATAAGTAATAAAAGACTGAATTTCTTATAATGAAATATTTTATAAATATGAACAAGAAGTGACATTGTATTAATCACTTAAACTTATATCTTACACATACTTAAAAATTTAATTATGTTGCTATTTTTGATGGCATTTATCTATATATTTAATTAATTTATTTATATTGAAGGATAATTGCTTTACAGAATTTTGTTATTTCCAGTCAAACCTCAACATGAATCAGCCATAGGCATTAATATATTTTCTAAGGAATGTCTTGCTTGTGACATGTCAGAGGGGTTGGCTGAATTGCCAGTGGCCAAGAAGTACAGTGAATATGGTAAGCAAAGTCTATGTTTTCACTGTTATTTTCACAACTGGATGAACATTGCCTTCCACATACATATAACTATTTAAATCCATTTCATCTTGTTTGTTCTTTACTCATTGTTCAAAGAGTTGAGATAACTTCAGTGGGAAAATATGGTTTCCTCCAATGATGCACTACTCAGTTTAGAAAGACATATCAGTTTTACTTTTTCAAATTAAATTTATATTATCTGTTTTTCAAGGGCACTTGAATTTTTTTTTAACAACATCAATTTACATAAAAATTATACTTTGTAAGCAATTGTAATATTTTCTAATACTAAAATTCACTATAGAAGAGGGCTGTATAATAGCAATATGACTTTACAGTAAAACTTTTCTTGTAGCACCACATGAGTGTAATCTATGTAAAGCACATGGCTGTCAGTATATAATAATTACAGAGCCACTTAGAGAATACTAGTACTGTGCTGTGAACTGGTTCAAGGGTTACCACTTACTTCCTGACTTCTATGAATGGCCCAACTGTAGTAGGGCAGATCATACTCAATATGGCCTTATTTCAGTTCAGTTCAGTCGCTCAGTAATGTCCGACTCTTTGCGACCCCATGAATTGCAGCACGCCAGGCCTCCCTGTCCATCACCAACTCCCGGAGTTCACCCAGACTCACGTCCATCGAGCTGGTGATGGACCAGCCATCTCATCCTCTGTCGTCCCCTTTTCCTCCTGCACCCAACGCCTCCCAGCATCAGAGTCTTTTCCAATGAGTTAACTCTTCACATGAGGTGCCAAAAGTACTGGAGTTTCAGCTTTAACATCATTCCTTCCAAAGCAGGACTGATCTCCTTTGGAATGGACTGGTTGGCTCTCCTAGCAGTCCAAGGAACTCTCAAGAGTCTTCTCCAACACCACAGTTCAAAAGCATCAATTCTTTGGCACTCAGCTTTCTTCACAGTCCAACTCTCACATCCATACATGACCACTGGAAAAACCATAGCCTTGACTAGACAGACCTTTGTTGGCAAAGTAATGTCTCTGCTTTTGAATATGCTAACTAGGTTGGTCATAACTTTCCTTCCAAGGAGTAAGCGTTTTTTAATTTCATGGCTGCAATCACAATCTGCAGTGATTTTGAACCCCCCCAAAATGCAGTCAGTCACTGTTTCCACTGTTTCCCCATCTATTTTCCCATGAAGTGATGGGACCAGATGCCATGAACTTCGTTTTCTGAATGTTGAGTTTTAAGCCAACTTTTTCACTCTCCACTTTTACTTTTGTCAAGAGGCTTTTTAGTTCCTCTTCACTTGCTGCCATAAGGGTGATGGCATCTGCATATCTGAGGTTATTGATGTTTCTCCCAGCAACCTTGATTCCAGCTTGTGCTTTCTCCAGCCCAGTATTTCTCATGATGTACTCTGCATAGAAGTTAAATAAGCAGGGTGACAATATACAGCCTTGATGTACTCCTTTTCCTATTTGGAACCAGTCTGTTGTTCCATGTCCAGTTCTAACTGTTGCTTCCTGACCTGCATATAGGTTTCTCAAGAGGCAGGTTAGGTGGTCTGGTATTCCCATCTCTTTCAGAATTTTCCACAGTTTATTGTGATCCACACAGTCAAAGTCTTTGGCATAGTCAAGAAAGCAGAAATAGATGTTTTTCTGGAACTCTCTTGCTTTTTTGATGATCCGGCAGATGTTGGCAATTTGATCTCTGGTTCCTCTGCCTTTTCTAAAACCAACTTGAACATCAGGAAGTTCACAGTTCACGTACTGCTGAAGCCTGGTTGGAGAATTTTGAGCATTACTTTACTAGCATGTGAGATAAGTGCAGTTGTGTGGTAGTTTGAGCATTCTCTGGCATTGCCTTTCTTTGGGATTGGAATGAAAACTGACCTTTTCCAGTCCTGTGGCCACTGCTGAGTTTTCCAAATTTGCTGGCATATTGAGTGCAGCACTTTCACAGCATTACATTTCAGGATTTGAAAGAGCTCAACTGGAATTCCATCACCTCCGCTAGCTTTGTTTGTAGTGATATTTTCTAAGCCCACTTGACTGCACATTCCATAATGTCTGGCTCTAGGTGAGTGATCACCCCATTGTGATTATCTTGGTCATGAAGATAATTTTTGTACAGTTCTTCTGTGTATTCTTGCCACCTCTTCTTAATATCTTCTGCTTCTGTTAGGTCCACACCATTTCTGTCCTTTATCGAGCCTATCTTTGCATGAAATGTTTCCTTGGTGTTTAGTGGCCATAAATAAACACCACAGCACATATTTCAAATGTAATAATAATGATGTACTCAAGTTAAATTTTCCAGGAAGGGAATATCTACACATTTATTATAAAATTAGGATTTTTTTTTTTCCCTGCAGACCAGCTCATCATATTAAAAATTTTCATTTATCTGTTCCCAACTTTTTTCTCAACAAGATTGCTTTTATTAACTCCAGTCAAGTTATATTATCACTCTTTTGGGGCAAATTTTCCTTTGCTACTCAATAGGCCTTAGGACATAACCACACTTCTGCAAAATAATTGCTATTGTTAATAACCATGAGTCAGCTAGAAAAGGTTGAAATGTGTTTTAAGCTTTCTGACTAATAAGGAAAATAAATTGTTATAAAGTTATTCAGAGTTTTTCCTATGAAGGCTCATAAAGGAAAAACTATAATTTTGATGATATCCTTTTAACTTTTTTTATAAATATATAGAAGCAAATTTCATACTCCTTTTGCTCTTCATTTTCAGCTGAAATAATAAGACCAAGAACTTCAGTAAAAGTATTTCTAAAAGAATATAGATCTATCTGAGATAAAGCTTAAAATAGTATCAACCATTAAGTAATAATCAAAAGTGATAGCACATTTCTTGTTGTTGTTGTTGTTGTTGTTGTTCAGTCATTAAGTTGTATCTGACTCTTTGTAACCCCATGGACTGTAGCCCGCCAGGTTCCTCTGTCCATGGGATTCCCCAGGCAAGAATACTGGAGTGGGTTGCCATTTCCTTCTCCAGGAGGATCTTTCCAACCCAGGGATCTCACCTAGGTATCCTGTTTGGCAGGTGGATTCTTAAAACACTGAGCCACCTGGGAAGCTCCATAGCACATAATGAGTGTTTATAATATATAATGTACAAATGCTAGAAACTTTAGAAAAATTAACTTCTTTAATCTTCAAAATAACTCTGCATTTTTGTTTTAATTTTATCCCAATAGTAGAGAAGAAAATACAGAGGTTTCCTCAGAGATTGAGAATAGTCTACATCATCCTAATCACTGTCTTCATTACTTGTCAACTTGGCAGAGAAGAAATACAAAAACCACCAGGAAGCATCAGGGCTACTTGAAAGAAATTCAAATGTCCCAACACAGATATATAGAGATATAGATATATACATAAAGCAATATATGTCTATATTGGGTTGGCCAAAAGATGGTTCTGTTTGTTTATTTATTTTTGTAACATCTTGCAATTTATCCTGTCTAGCTGGGATTCTTCCTCGTCTAAGTCACTATAGTAAAGAGCTACTAACTGGAAAACGTTCTGCCACTCAAGTGTGTCAATTAAGAAAAAAAGTTTAAATCATTTCTCCGAAGAAGACATACAGTTGGCCAACAGGCACTTGCAAAGGTACTCAACATCACTAATAGGGAAATGCAAATCAAAACCAACAATGAGATATTACCTCACACCTGTCAGAATGGCTATTGCCAAGAAAAACACAAGAAGTAACAAGTTGGCAAGGATGTATAGAAAAGGAAAATCCCAAGCACTGCTGGTGGGAAAGTAAACTGGTGCAACCACTATGGAAACAGTAGGGAGATTCCTCTAAAAACTAAAAATAGAACTAATATATGATCTAGCAATTCTACTCCTGAGTATTTATCCAAAAAAAACAAAAATACTCATTCAAAAAAACACTCACACACCTATGTTCCTTGCAGCATTATTTCCAAAGGCCAAGATATGGAAGCAGCCCAAGTGTGCATCAATAGTAGTAGCACTGTTAGTCACTCAGTCATGTCTGACTCTGCGACTTCACAGACTGTAGCCCACCAGGCTCCTCTGTCCATTGAATTCTCCAGGCATGAATACTGGAGTGGGTTGCCATTCCTTCTCCAGAGGATCTTCCCGACCAGGGATCAAACCCAGGTGTCCTGCATTGCAGGCAGATTCTTTACCATCTGAGCTACAGGGAAATCAACAGATACATGGATAAATAGATACATAGATAAAGAAGACGTGGTATATCCCTGGGTTGGAAAGACAACCTAGAGGGGTATATACATACAAATGAATATTACTCAGCCGTAAAAATAGTGAAATTTTGCCATTTATGACAACACAGATTAACCTAGAGGTATTAGGCTAGGAGAAAGATAAATACTCTATGATTGCACTTATATGTGGAGTCTAAGAAACAAAACAAATGAAGAGATAACAAAACAGGAACAGTCATATAAACAAAAAACTAACAGGTTGCCAGAGGGAAGGGAGATGAGGGAGTAGAGAAATAGGTGAGGGAGGGTGAACAAGGCCCTGTGTCCTTATCTGCTGAAGTAAAATTCTGACTCAAGAGTTAATGATTGGGAAATATGAAGATATAGAAACAAAGAACAGCTGTTAGACTAGAGAACTGGTAAAAAATTTAGACTATAATTCTCCCACATAGCAGAATCACCAAACTTCCAGTTCCCTGAAAGATACAGATAAAGGGCAAACACACATTTCTAAGGTGTTTCTACAGGAAGCAGACCCCTTCCAGATGAGAACTGCTGACCACAAGAACACGGACCTAGACTGGCTGAAACTAGAAAACTGGTGATTCTTGAAACTTCACCTTTATCCCAACCAGTACAAGAACTGTCCATGAGCTGATCACGCCCTGCGCCTTGAACAATATAAAACTCCGCACTATCCCCTCCAAGGTGGATCACATGGTCTGGAGGGCATTAGACCACCTTGGCCCCCTTTGCCTGGCAAAGCAATAAAAGCCACTCTTTTCTACTTCACCAAAAACTCTCTCCGTGTTTCTATTTGGCACCAGTGAACAGAGGCTGAGTTTTGGCAACAAGAGGTATAATACAGGCTTGCAGTTGCAAAATAAATGAGTCACTGGTATGAGATGCAGGGTATGGAGAATAGAGTCAATAATTATATATTTTGGTGTAGTGACACATGGTAATTAGAATTATTATGGTGGTCATTTTGAAGTATATAGAAATATTGAATCACTATGTTGTACACTAGGAACAAACAAACAAACTCATATAAGAACAGATTTGTGGTTACCAGAGGAGGTGGGGGGAGGAGACATTGGATGAAGACAGTCAAAAGGTACAAAATGCCATTTATGATGAAAATAAGTAGTAGGGACGTAGTGTACAACATGATGAAGCAATTGACATTGCTGAATGTTACATATAAAAATTGTTGAGAGTAAATACCAAGAGTTCTCACAAGAAAAAACATTTTTAAACTTTTTCTTTAAATCTGTATATATAAGAAATGATGAATTTTCACTCAACTTACTATGGTAAACATTTCATAATGTACATAAGTCAGATTATTACGTTATATGCCTTAAACTTATATAGTAATGTACGTCAATTATATCTCAATAAAGCTAGACAAAATAATTGCAACTACTTTGTGATTTTAGATGACGCCACCCTTATGGCATAAAGTGAAGAAGAACTAAAGAGCCTCTTGATGAAAGTGAAAGAGGAGAGTGAAAAGGTTGGTTTAAAGCTCATCATTCAGAAAACGAAGATCATGGCATCCGGTCCCATCACTTTGTGGCAAATAGATGGGGAAACAGTGGAATCAGTGGCTGACTTTATTTTTGGGGGCTCCAAAATCACTGCAGATGGTGATTGCAGCCATGAAATTCAGTTCAGTTCAGTTCAGTCGCTCAGTCGTGTCCGACTCTTTGCGACCCCATGAATCGCAGCACGCCAGGCCTCCCTGCCCATCACCATCTCCCGGACTTCACTCAGATTCACGTCCATCGAGTTCGTGATGCCATCCAGCCATCTCATTCTCAATCGTCCCCTTCTCCTCCTGCCCCCAATCCCTCCCAGCATCAGAGTCTTTTCCAATGAGTCAACTCGTTCCATGAGGTGGCCAAAGTACTGGAGCTTCAGCTTAAGCATCATTCCTTCCAAAGAAATCCCAGGGTTGATCTCCTTCAGAATGGACTTGTTGGATCTCCTTGCACTCCAAAGGACTCTCAAGAGTCTTCTCCAACACCACAGTTCAAAAGCATTAATTCTTCGGCACTCAGCCTCCTTCACAGTCCAACTCTCACATCCATACATGAACACAGGAAAAATCATAGCCTTGACTAGACAGACCTTAGTCGGCAAAGTAATGTCTCTCCTTTTGAATATGCTGTCTAGGTTGGTCATAACTTTTCTTCCAAGGAGTAAGTGTCTTTTAATTTCATGGCTGCAGTCACCATCTTCAGTGATTTTGGAGCCCCCCAAAATAAAGTCTGACACTGCTTCCACTGTTTCCCCATCTATTTCCCATGAAGTGATGGGACCGGGTGCCATGATCTTCATTTTCTGACTGTTGAGCTTTAAGCCAACTTTTTCACTCTCCTCTTTCACCTTCATCAAGAGGCTTTTTAGCTCCTCTTCACTTTCTGCCATAAGGGTGGTGTCATCTGCATATCTGAGGTTATTGATATTTCTCCTGGCAATCTTGATTCCAGCTTGTGTTTCTTCCAGTCCAGCGTTTCTCATGATGTACTCTGCATATAAGTTAAATAAGCAGGGTGACAATATACAGCCTTGATGTACTCCTTTTCCTATTTGGTACCAGTCTGTTGTTCCATTCCAGTTCTAACTGTTGCTTCCTGACCTGCATACACATTTCTCAAGAGGCAGGCCAGCTGGTCTGGTATTCCAATCTCTTTCAGAATTTTCCACAGTTTCTTGTGATCCACACAGTCAAAGGCTTTGGCACAGTCAATAAAGCAGAAATAGATGTTTCTCTGGAACTCTCTTGCTTTTTGCATGATCCAGCGGATGTTGGCAATTTGATCTTTGGTTCCTCTGCGTTTTCGAAAACCAGCTTGAATATCAGGGAATTCACGGTTCACGTATTGCTGAAGCCTGGCTTGGAGAATTTTGAGCATTACTTTACTAGCGTGTGAGATGAGTGCAATTGTGCAGTAGTTTGAGCATGCTTTGGCATTGCCTTACTTTGGGATTGGAATGAAAACTGACCTTTTCCAGTCCTTGGCCACTGCTGAGTTTTCCAAACTTGCTGGCATATTGAGTTGCAGCACTTTCACAGCATCATCTTTCAGGATTTGAAATAGCTCAACTGGAATTCCATCACCTCCATTAGCTTTGTTCGTAGTGATGCTTTCTAAGGCCCACTTGACTTCACATTACAAGATGTCTGGCTCGAGATTAGTGATCACATCATCATGATGATCTGGGTCGTGAAGATCTTTTTTGTACAGTTCTTCTGTGTATTCTTGCCACCTCTTCTTAATATCTTCTGCTTCTGTTAGGTCCAGACCATTTCAGTCCTTCATTGAGCCCATCTTTGCATGAAATGTTCCCTTGGTATCTCTAATTTTCTTGAAGAGATCTCTAGTCTTTCCCATTCTGTTGTTTTCCTCTATTTCTTTGTACTGATCACTGAAGAAGGCTTTCTTATCTCTTCTTGCTATTCTCTGGAACTCTGCATTCAGATGCTTATATCTTTCCTTTTCTTCTTTGCTTTTCGCTTCTCTTCTTTTCACAGCTATTTGTAAGGCCTCCCCAGACAGCCACTTTGCTTTTTTGCATTTCTTTTCCATGGGGATGGTCTTGATCCCAGTCTCCTGTACAATGTCACGAACCTCATTCCATAGTTCATCAGACACTCTATCTATCATATCTAGGCCCTTAAATCTATTTCTCACTTCCACTGTATAATCATAAGAGATTTGATTTAGGTCATACCTGAATGGTCTAGCGGTTTTCCCTATTTTCTTCAATTTGAGTCTGAATTTGGTAATAAGGAGTTCATGATCTGAGCCACAGTCAGCTCCTGGTCTTGTTTTTATTGACTGTATAGAGCTTCTCCATCTTTGGCTGCAAAGAATATAATCAATCTGATTTGGAAGGAAAGTTATGCCCAACCTAGACAGCATATTAAAAACCAGAGACATTACTTTGTCAACAAAGGTCTGTCTAGCGAAGGCTATGGTTTTTCCAGTGGTCATGTATGGATGTGACAGTTGGACTGTGAAGAAAGCTGAGTGCAGAAGAATTGATGCTTTTGAACTGTGGTGTTGGAGAAGACTCTTGAGAGTCCCTTGGTCTATAAGGAAATCCAACCAGTCCATCATAAAGGAAATCAGTCCTGAATATTCATTGGAAGGACTGATGTTGAAGCTGAATCTCCAATACTTTGGCCACCTGATGAAAAGAGCTGGATCATTGGAAAAGACTGTGTTGCTGGGAAAGATTGAGGGCAGGAGGAGAAGGGGACAACAGAGGATGAGATGGCTGGATGACATCACCGACTCAATGGACATGGGTGTGGGTGAACTCTGAGAGTTGGTGATGGACAAGGAGGCCTAGCGTGCTGAAGTTCATGGGGTCGCAAAGAGTTGGACACGACTGAATGACTGAACTAACTAGAACTTAAAGCAAATAGTAATTACTAAAAAGATAAAAAAATTAAATCAGCACCAATAATCCAGAAGAATCAATAAACCATGTATCCTTAAATATTTCTCCTCTAATATTAATTATAAAAACACTCTATTCACAAAAGCTAGCCAATTATGAATTCAGTTATAAAATTTTCCAATAATGGAAGATAATAATCTATGTTACTGAGAAAAAATCAAGCAAACAGACTCTGAGTTTGACATTAAAGATTTTGAATATATATCCATATTAAACAGATGCCACCTAAAGAAATAACTATGAACAAGGATAAGACTTTCCCCATAAAATAGTTATAGGTAAGTTTCAACTACAAAAAATGAGCTATTTGGGTACAAATTTACTTAATAAAGTTGAAGCTTCTCATTTAAGTGTACTTAATGAGACTGAGACTCCTATATATGTAAAGGCTACACTTTTCCCTATCAAATAACCATTAATAATGATACATAAATTTTACTTAGTATGTGGTTCAATATTGATTTTCCTGACAATTCTAAATAATGCTCTCTTATTAATAACTCAAAAGAAATTGCAGGTTCTAATATAATATTTCTTTTAAGATAAATTAATTATATTTTCCAAAAGGTCTCTAGGTCAATCAATGCCTTTTTATTTAGCACAGAATATTATTGCTCTTTGTCCAAAACTAATTTCATTTTGTTAGCATTAATTACAAGGCAATAAACTATGTTTCTCTTATTTATTAAAAAAGTAAAATGTCTTTTTTTTCTTAATAGAACTGTGTAGAGAGAAGTAAATTTCAGGTTAATTTCTCATGATGAAGGCATAATAAAAAATGTTCAATAATTAACTTTTAAAACTATATATGATATTTTTGATCATTCATTTTTTCACATATCAGAGATGTAGCATATAATTAAAATAAGAATAAAGATCTTCCCAAACTAATATTCAGAACCAATCTACAAATTTTTACAAATGTGATTTTGAACAAGTCATTTTATAACTTGTTGACAACTTCCTGTATGTCAGTTCAGTTCAGTTGCTCAGTTGTGTCTGACTCTTTGTGACCCCATGGACTGCAGCACGCCAGGCCTCTCTGTCCATCACCAACTCCCGGAGTTTATTTTTAATAAATTAATTAATGCATTTACACATAATGCATTTGCCAATGTAAAAAAATTACCAATCATAAAGTATCTTAAAATTCTGTAAGAAAAGTAAAACTTAATACATATATTAACACTGAATAAGTTAAGCTTATTCAGTGAAAATTGTATTCTGTCAGTCAAAAGGATAGCAAAAAACATTTAGAAATCTGAGGCATTGGACTAATAGTTTAAATTCACAAATGTAATCATTTAAATAAACTTTCTATTAATCTTTTTGGAAATAAGAAAAATGCATTATTCTATTATAAATATCTATTTCAATATAAAGTTAAAAGTATTTAGAAAAGTAGCTATATATTACATTTCTAATGGCCCACAGCTTAGGGCACACATTCTTCTATCATTTCTAAAATGAAAATGTTTATTATATTCTACATATTCAGATTCTTAACATTCATTTCAAAATCCTGTCTCAGAGAACATAAACTGAATAAAAACTCTTTCGAGCAGAATCCTAGAAGTAAACAGAGGACACACTAAACAGAGTTGAGAGCAAGTTAAGGAAATCCATAGTGAAACACACAGGGACTACTGACAAAAGGAAGCCCCTGATTGCTTTTCTTTTCTTTTTAGTATATAGAGTAACTTTATATTTTTAACTGAAGTACAGTTGATGTGTATGTAAATATACACACACATATATATGTGTGTGTATATGTATGTATGTGTGCCAAGTCACTTCAGTTATGTCCAACTCTTTGCAACTCTATGGACTATAGCCCACCAGGCTCCTCTGTCCACAGGATTTTCTAGGCAAAAGTACTGGAGTGGATTGACATGCCCTCATCCAGGGGATCTTCCTGATGCTGGGATCAAACCTGAGCCTCTTAAGTCTCTTGCATTGTCAGGCAGGTCCTTTACTGCTAGGGCCACCTGAGAAACCCATATATATATTCACTTTTAACTCTTTTTCAGATTCTTTTCCCTTAAAGATTATTATAAAAGTATTGAGTATAGTGACCTGTGCAATACAGTAGGTCCTTGCTGGTTATCTATTTTACATAAGGTTATCAATTTTATATGTAATAGTATATATATATTCATCCCAAACTCCTAATTTATCCCTCTCTCTGTGAATCTATTTATATTCTGTATCTAATTTCAGTTGTATCATTTTTTTAATTCCACATATAAACAATATAATATTTGTCTAACTTTGGCTTACTTCACTTAATGTGATAATTGCTAGATCTATCCATATTGCTGCAAACAGCATTGTTTAATTTTTCATGGCTCAGTAATATTCCATTGTCTGGAAGCAATCTAAATGTCCATCAGCACATTAATGGATAAAGAAGATCAAATCTCACCACAAGGAGATCAAATCTATTATAAAGAAAATCACCCTGAATATTCATTAGAAAGACTGATGCTGAAGCTTCAATACTGTGACCATCTGATGAGAAGAACAGACTCACTGGAAATGCCCTTGATGCTGGGAAAAATTGAGGGCATGAGGAGAAGCAGGTGTCAGAGGATGAGGTGGTTGGATGGCATCACTGACTCAATGGAGCCAGTTCAATCCCTGGATTGGGAAGATCCCTTGGAGAAGGAAATGGCACCCCACTCCAATATTCTTGCCTGGAGAATTCCATGGACAAAGGATCCTGGTGGGCTACAGTACATGGGGTCACAAATAGTTGGACACGACTGAGTGACTAACACCCAGCACCCACCACTACCACCACCAGGAGACAGTGAAGGACAGAGAAGCCTGGCAAACTGCAGTTCATTAGCTGCAAAGAGTCGGACATGACTTAGTCGGACTTATAGTCCGACTTAGTCGGATTATAGTATTTTTCAGTCACTATATATATACATATATGTACACACACACACACACACACACAGAATGGAATATTGTTCAGCCATAAGGTAGCCTCTAAGTCTTAAAGGGATCAAGGAGACTGGGCAGTGTTACAGGAACCTAGTAAGTGAGGGAATTGTTGAAAAGGAGCCACATAAAGGAAATGAGGCCTCAGAAGTGAATTTTCTCCCATCTGTCAAACACAGCCCCATGGAGGTTAGAGGCAAGTATCCTCTCCCATTTATCCCACCCACCAAACTCTTTTGTCTGTGCCTCCCTTTGGCTGAATCCAGTAGAGATAGAAGGCTAGTGAGTTTGGCTGATGCAACCCATTGAGCTGGACCTTTAAGAGCAGAGTCCAGAGCAGAGAGGAGAATGGATCTGAAGAGGCAAACTCTGGAAATACAAAAATGAGTGTGCTTGGGAGTTCAGGATTGAATATACAAACTACTAAACAGAGATAACAGCAAGTTAAGGAGATCCACAAAGTAGATAACAAACAAGAACCTATTGCATAGCTTAAGGAACTAAACTCAACATTCTATAAAAATTTAAATGAAAAAAGAGTGCAAAAGAATGAATACTTGTATGGGTAAAACTGATTTACTTTACTGCACACCTGTAATTAACATATCACTGTCCAATATAAAATAATTTTTTTAATTCTAAAAATAAGACTGCTGTTGACCCCATCCTTTAAGAATTCAGTTTTATGAGATCATTTTCTTTCTTTCAAATGAACATTGTAAAAATATGAACTAGGTTTCAACTTACATTGAAAACAAAATTTAGGAACATGCAATATATTCATACTGGAAAAATCAGAAAAAAGTTCTTTGCTTTTTATGTTTAATATAAATTTAACAGCTGTTGCTGCTGCTGTTAAGTCACTTCAGTCCTGTCCGACTCTGTGCGACCCCATAGACGGTAGCCCACCAGGCTCTGCCGTCCCTGGGATTCTCCAGGCAAGAACACTGGAGTGGGTTGCCATTTCCTTCTCCAGTGCATGAAAGTGAAGGTGAAGTCGCTCAGTCATGTCCAACTCTTCGCGACCCCATGGACTGCAGCCTACCAGGCTCCTCCATCCATGCGATTTTCCAGGCAAGAGTACTGGAGTGGGTTGCCAGCAATCCAACATAATATGAATATAGCTTTTATTTCAAGTTGTAAATCAACTTTTTCCAGTATAAAATGTATTTTTGCCAAAAAATAAAATTACTTATTTGGATGCAGAAATGATCTTTCTTACTTTTATATCTGTTTAACCAGGAAATGTCATCTGTAGGGAATTACTATATCAAAACCTTTGTAGTAATTAAAAACTATCGAATTGACAACTGTAAAGCATACCTTCAGTAAAATGAAATCATCTATACCAAAAGGCAGACAGAAACTTTTAGCCATTATCCTTTTCTGCCTTGAGCTGTTTCTTTTTTATTTTATTACATCTATTCCTAGGACCTAAAGAATGGATCAGATTCAATTTTAAATTTAAATACATAACTAAAAGTGTAAAGAAGGATTTCTATTAAAAAAATCATATTCTTTTCTTACAGATATTATTTTACAGTGGTCCTTAATATTTCTTAGAAAACAATTTCCTTTGAGGATATGATAAAACATAGATACTTTGTCTACAGGAGTGCATGTACACAGTAAATCTGGCAAGAATCAGACAAGGACCAATTAAGGGCAAAAAGAAGCAATATATTGGAATTAATCACTACCTTTATCTATAGTTTTTGAGAAATCCATCCAAATAAGTATACATAGTAAAGTTTAATAGAAAGGGAGAAAGAAGGAGATCTTTGATTATTATAACTTCAACACAAAAGGGAGGCAGAAAAATTAAATATAGTACACTAAGAGATAATAATAGAGTCTTACAATAGTGTGATATTACTTTATAACTGTATTTATAATTTTTTGCTGTTCTTCATACAATATTGCATCAACTCCAAGATGCCACCCATTGTAGATATACCATTTCTTATGTACCAGTGTAAGAATGAAAAATGATTGTCAATGTAACCATGACACAATGCTTTCTCACCACTTGGAATTTTTATTTTATACTTACTGAAAGAACTATTATTTAGTCATCATTTTATAACACATCAGTTTACTATAAAAAGTTAATCATAAGCTAAATAAAGGTGTAAAGGTGTTCCCCAAATTTCTCACATTTTGGAGTCCAAATCTTCTGAATCTCTTTTTTGGCTCAAGAGTTGTAAACTTCCCTAATTTTCCACACAGCGTTCTTTACCATCAAAAGCAATGGTGATATAGCATTACTTAAAAGAGTGCTCCATTTTTGTCTCCAGTTTTTGCTTCCAAGGTGTGTGTGATCAGTTGCTTCAGTCATGTCTGACTCTTTAGGACCCAATGAGCAGTAGTCTGCCAGGATTCTCTGTCCATGGGATTCTCCAGGCAAGAATACTGGAGTGGGTTGCCATGCCCTCCTCCAGGGTATCTTCCCAATGCAGGGATCAAAACTCTCTTAAGTCTCCTGCATTGGCAGGCAGGTTCTTTACCACTAGAGGAACCTGGGAAGCTCTTGATTCCAAGTAGGTAACACCAGTTCTGTGAGTTTTGGTTCTGTTGTTTCCCTGATGGTGGCACTTACATCTTCACTCTTTCTTAACTGAATCACACTGAGGTGGAAGTTAAGCAGCTTTCATTCAGTGTCACTAGGAAATTAATTATAATAAATTCAATGACCTGCACAGTTTGTGCATCAGTCATTCAGTTCAGTTCAGTTGCTCAGTTGTATCTGACTCTTTGCAACCTCATGGACTGCAGCACGCCAGGCCTCCCTGTCCATCACCAACTTGCAGAATTTACTCAAACCAATGTCCACTGAGTTGGTGATGCCATCCAACCATCTCATCCTCTGTTTTCCCCTTCTCTTCTCACCTTCAATCTTTTCCAGCATCAGGGTGGAGTCAGTTCTTCACATCAGGTGGCCAAAGGATTGGAGTTTCAGCTTCAGCATTAGTCCTTCCAATGAATATTCAGTACTGATTTCCTTTAGGATGGACTGGTTGGATTTCCTTACAGTCCAAGTGACTCTCAAGAGTCCCTTTTCCAACAGCACAGTTCAAAACATTAGCCTTCAGTGCTCAGCTTTCTTTTCATAACAGACTGCTTTGAAATTTACATATTCCGAGAGATTTGGTAATTTCTCTTTCCTTAATTTTTGTTTCTCTGTGCATGATGAGCAATCTTTCATGCATAAATCTTAGTAGCAAAATGTAGCAGAACTTCTCTACTTCAGGGTGTTCTTCTTTCTTGGTCCATGTATAGTATTTCATTGTTGCATTGTTCATTGTTGCTTTGCAAGAAAATATGAAGTCGTAGTTCTTCCTCCAATAATGAATATTTGCTTCATTGACAAAAAATGTTCATTCAACTATTTTTTAATTAATTGATTTATTCTAATTGGAGGCTAATTACTTTGCAATATTGTGATGGCTCTTGACATACATCAAAATGAATCAGCCACAGGTAGATATGTGTCCCTTCATCCTGAACTCCCATCCCAACTCCCTCCCCACCCCATCCCTCTGGGTTGTCCCAGAGCACCGGGTTGGGTACCCTGCTTCATGCCTCAAACTTGCCCTGGTCATCTATTCAACATACAGTAATATACATGTGTCAATGCTATTCTCTCAAAGCATCCCACCCTTACCTTCTCCCGCTGAGTCCAAATTCCATTCTTTTTATCTGTGTCTCTTTTGCTGCCCTGCATATAGGATCATTGTTACCATCTTTCTAAATTCCATATGCATGCATTAATATACAGTATTTCTTTCTCTTTCTGACTTACTTCACTCTTGTGTAATAGGCTTCAGTTTCATCCACCTTGTTAGAACTGACTCAAATGTGTTCCTTTTCATAGTTGAGTAATATTCCATTGTGTATGTATATATATATATATATATATACCACAACTTCCTTATCCATTCATCTGCCCATGGACATCTAGGTTGCTTCCATGTCCTAGCTATTTCAGCTATGTTTTACCATGCCTTTCTTTGTACAAAATAGCTTTTCATTTCAATGCCAAGTCATAGTGTAATATTTATGAGGACATTTTAAATAACAATTAAACTCAACATTTGGGAAGCACCATTAATGCACAATAACAGATGAATTTACAAAGCGATGACAACATGAACAGCTATGACAAGTTTGTACATGCACAAGCAGTAACAACTACATTGTCAGCCTTACCTGGATGCTACTAATTAGAAGACATCATTGATAGTAGGGCATGTTCTGAATTCTGAGATGTAAAGAGGAGTTTTATTTGTATTTTAAAATATTTATTTGTATCTCAAAACTGACAAGATATAGTAGTTTAAGTCCTCATCATTAAAGGGATACATTCAGCAGTTGAACATACAGAGCATATTTTCAATATAATGCAACTCACATCAAATTATCTGAATTATTTTATTTACAGCAAAGCTATGTTATACTTTCAGCTCCGTAGTGGCTCAGGTGGTAAAGAATCTGCCTGCAGTGAAGGAGACCCTGGTTTAATCCCTGTCAGGAAGGTCCCCTGGAGAAGGGAATGGCTACTCAGTTCAGTATTCTTGCCTGGAGAATCCCATGGACAGAGGAGCGTGGCAGACTATAGTCCATAGGGTCTCAGAGTCAGATACAACTGAGCAACTAACACTTAACACTACGTTATAGTTCATTTTTAAATAAAAGCTACTGAAAGTTTAATCATTTAATTTGAAAAAATATTCAAAGAGACTTACAACTCAATAGTTAACATTCATTGACTGTTTGCTATTTATCAAAGCACTCCATCATTAACATCTCACCATATATTACTTATAGAACCTTCTTTAGTATCATATGAAAAAAGTTTAAAATCATCTTTAACAGGATACCTACTGAGGTGGCACTCCAAAGCAAATACAATGATTCTCTAACAATAACAAAAGGACTTAAATGACTATAGTCACTGTTCTAAACATTTATACAGCAATCTAAAAACTTAGCTTTTGTTAGTTACTACTATCTTACAAAGTCCTTAGAGATATCATGAATTCCTTGTCCCACAAATTTTGGATTTTAAAAAACAGTATGCATGTAGACAAGCAATGTGATACTAATTTTGGTCAAAATAAAGATAGAATTATAAAATAAGTAATTTACTACAAAGCTCATAAACTGGTCCTGGAACCAATTCAAAAGTAAGTAGCCTCAATCAAATATATGAGTAATAGTAACAATAATGCAACATAGGAACTGTTTCTAAATTTGAGTGTTTTAAAGGGAAATTCTTGTTAGATGCAGAATTTTGACAAGCTTACTAAACTGCCAGGATCACTTCTCTGTTTTGCCAGATTTTATATACCTTACAGTTTACTGCTCCTTATTTCTCAGGAATAATTATAGCAATTGAGAAAAGAAACCTCTCTTGTCAAGCCAAGGTAATCCTTTCCTATTCATTACCAAACAACAAGATCCTTAATTAATTTTAGGATGGTCATTGATTTCATTACCATAATCTTTGATTAATCTTGATTAAAAATTCAGAATATAACAAATAGCTCTGAAAAGTTGAATTTGTTTTATATATTTTTACTTCTGCTCACAATACTTTCTGTTATTGTGATAATATTCATTGGGCACCCTTGTCTACTCTGCTAACCTTAGAGAAACTGTGGTGCAGACTAAGATATGCATTGTTCTACAGTTTATCAAATTCATGGTAGTGGATGGTACAAATATAAGGGTTTAACCACTTTCTCTTCTTCAGCATGACTAGAGGAATTTAGCCAAGGATATAAATGATACAAACCATGAACCTAACACAAACAGTAAACCATCCCATTATGAAATATTCTGACACACCATGAGAGGAAGGTTCGGTTTGGTTCAGTTCAGTCACTGAGTCGTGTCCGACTCTTTGTGACCCCATAGACTACAGCAAGCCAGGCTTCCCTGTCCATCACCAATTCCAAGAGCCTACTCAAACTCATGTCCATGGAGTCGGTGATGCCATCCAACCATCTCATCCTCTGTCATCCCCTTCTCCTCCTGCCGTCAATCTTTCCCAGCATCAGGGTGTTTTCCAATGAGTCAGTTCTTCGCATCAGGTGGCCAAAGTGTTGGAGTTTCAGCTTCAGCATCAGTCCTTCCTATGAATATTCAGGACTGATTTCCTTTAGGATGGACTGGTTGGATCTCCCTGCTGTCCGAGAGACTCTCAAGAGTCTTCTCCAACACCACAGTTCAAAAGCATTAATGCTTTGGTGCTCAGCTTTCTTTATAGTCCAACTCTCACATCCATACCTGACTACTAGAAAAACTATAGCTTTGACTAGATGGACCTTTGTTGGTAAAATAAAGAGGAAGGTTAGTTAAGATAAATCTTGAGATAATCTGCAGCTGCTTTCCTGGGAATAACTGAGAAAAAATGTTCTTGTGTATTCAATGAAATTCTCAGACCCATAGAAGCTCAGAATCCTATGAATCCAATGAAATTAGACAGAAGTAGTGGAAAATTAGAAGAAAACATCACTTTTGTTTACAAACCTTAAAAATCAATGCCTTCTCAACATTAAATTTCAATTTAAAATTTTACTTTTGACTAATGATGCTAAAGGCCTTCCAATATCTGTTTTCAAATACTTGTCAAACTTCAATTCAACATTTTCCTAAATTTTTATTAACAGTTTGTTCCACTCTGCTATATACACACATATAAACACTCATTAATTCAGGAATGAGCTCAGATGCTACTGCCCCTAGGCAATCTAGTGCCACCACTAAGAAAATCATTTTCTGTGCTGAAAGCAGAGTGCTCTTACCAGTTATTGCAATTTACATGTTTTTCTCTCAACTCACAAAGGATAGAAATCCTTGCATTTATGCCACTCCAACTCCTACTCTACTGATTAAAAAAAAAAAAAAAAAAACAGACAAAAACATGAAGATGGGGAACACAGCCCCAAAACAATAAACAGAATTAAAACAGGAAAGAAGCGTTTGTTTATTTTTGTTACATATAACATTCTATTGGGTGAATGTACAATAACTTATCCATTCTACTGCAGATAAATGCTTGGGTTGTTTTCAAATTAGGGCTATTTACAAACAATTGCTGTGAATAATATTTTATATTACTTTTGGGGATAATATGTATGTTGGAGCTTAAGGTATGTGTATGTTCATATTTAGTAGACATTGGCCAAATTGGTTTTATTAATTTATACCTCCATTAGCAGTGTTTGAGAGTTCTGGTTGCTCCATATGCACGTCAAAATTCATTTAATTATCAGTATATAAAATCTAATCATTATGGTTTATAAGTAAGTAAATAAAGCCGCTCAGCTATGTCCAACTCTTTGCAACCCCATGGACTGTAGCCTACCAGGCTCCTCTGTCCATGGGATTTTCCAGGCAAGAGTACTGGAGTGGGCTGCCATTTTCTTCTCCAGGGGATCTTCCCGACCCAGGGGTCAAACCCCAGTCTCCAGCATTGCAGACAGATGCTTTACCATCTGAGCCACCAGGGAAGCCCATTATGGTGTAAGTATAGCGGTATTTTGGGCTTCATTTGTGGCTCAGACAGTGTCAGAAAGATCCCTTGAAGAAAGGAATGACTATCCACTCCAGAATTCTTGCCTATAGAATTCCATGGACAGAGGAGCCTGGTTGGGGTCACAGAGTCTGACACAGTTGAACAAGCAATACTAGTATAGTGGTATTTCAATATGGTTTTATTTGCACTGCCTTGATAACTAATGCAAATGAATACTTTGTCATATGGTTGCTGGCTATTCGAATATTCTATTCTATAAACTGCCTGTTCAAGTCTTTTGCTCATTTTTCCATGGGGTTGTTATTTTTAACTTGAAGAAATTTTGTATTTGCTATATATACATCCTTTGTGGACTATGTGTATTGCAAATATCTTCTTAAATTCTCTAGTTTTCCTTCTCACTCTCTTAATGATGTCTTTGATTTACAAAGTTTTTGAGTAAAGTCTTTTATCTTCACTTTATGACTGGTGTTTTTTGTGAAGTCTTTATCAATCACAAAATCAGGAAGATACCCCGCCCCTCCCCCCCCCCCCGGGCATTGTAGTAGCTATGAAGGTAGATCATAATTAACTGGAAATTCCAGATGCTGCACTCTGAAGTCTAACACCATATTCAGAGAAACTACACTTGCCATAGTCTACTTCTAGTTAATGACTGAGTGTGACAGGGATACTAAGGCAGGCCTGCACCTGGGAGTTGTGAGACTGCTCTCATAGATGGGCTTGACTGGAGGACTGAATCCAGGGCTTAACTCACTTAGAGCAACACTGCAGTCTAATACTCTCAGCCAACTCTCCTTCCTTCTCTCTTTCTGGAACAGGTCAGACCAGTATTAGAGGCATAACTCTTCATGTCTCCCCTGCCTGCTTTTCCATTTTGCCTCCAAGGTATTTCTATGCACAATTATTTTGTACTTCAATCTTGTTGTAGGGCTTTGCTTCTCAACTGACCCAGATTAACATAGTTATCTTCTAGAATGTTTGCCATTTTACAGTTGAAATTTTGATTTGTGTGTGGTGTAATAGAAGAGACAAAATTTATTTTTCTTACATGGATATTCAATTGATCTGGCATTCTTTATGGAAAAAGCTGTCCATTCTCTACTGTTCTTCAGTGTTGTCTCTTTCATAAACCAAAGGTCATAAATCTTTGGTCTATACCCACCAAAAGTACCAAAGGTGGGTATCTCTGGACTCACTGTCTACATCAACATGGATGAAAAAATGTGACTGAAATAAGGAAGAAATAAAAGACTTCACACATTTATAACCCACATAATAATGGAGCAGAAAATCTGGGTTCACTGATACCACATGGACAAATCAAATATGTTGAAAAATAGTTTAAAACCATGTTCTAAATGTTAGCATGATTTCAAAGTAATAAAAAGGTATAGAAACAGGACATAGAACCAAATGTTATATGAGGTAGAAGAGAATTATTTCTTTTTTTCCTGAAGAAGTAAAGGAATACCAAATACTTTATTAAATTAAATAATCAGTTCTTCCAGTAAGTATGAAATAAATGAATGGAACCAAATGCAGGAAAACTTTTTAAAAGAGAATAATCATGATAAATTATTTTTATATGGAACTACTTTTATATAGTAGCATAAAATAATCAGTCAATGGCTATATATGAAATGGAAAACATAACTTCATTTAAGCTTGGTGTGTCAAGGCATTTCTATTTATTTGTTGTTGTTGTTGTTCAGTTGCTAAGTTGTATCTGACTATTTGCAATCCCAGGCCCTGCAATGTAACAGGCTCCTCTATCCTCCATTATCTTAGGGAGTTTGCTCAAATCCATGTCCATTGAGTCAATGATGCCAACTAACTATCTCATCCTCTGCTGTCTGCACCCTTATCCTTTTGCCTTCAATCTTTCCCAGCATCAGGGTCTTTTTCAATGAGTTAGCTCTGCACATCAGGTGGCCAAAGTATTGGGGCTTCAGGTTTTGCATCAGTCCTTCTAATATATATTCAGTGTTGATTTTCTTTAGAATTGACTGGTTTGATCTCCTTATAACCTAAGGGACTCTCAAGAGTCTTCTCCAGCACAAAATTCAAAAGCATCAATTTTTTTGGCATTCAGCATTTTTTATGGTCCAACACTCACACCCATACATGATTATTGGAAAAACCATAGCTCTGACTATACGGACCTTTGTTGGCCAAGTGATGTCTCTGCTTTTCAATACAGTCTATGTTTGTCATAGCTTTCCTTCCAAAGGGCAAGCACCTTTTAATTTCTTGGCAGGAATGAAGTCACTTTGTCATGTCCGACTCTTTATGACCCTATGGGCTGTAGCCTACCAGGCTCCTCTGTCCATGGGATTTTCCAGGCAAGGATACTGGAGTGGGTTGCCATTTCCTTCTCAGTATCTTCCCATATTTTGCATTGCTAATTTAATCTATAAATAACCAGGACTCTACTCATATGTCCTATAACATGAATTCTTTTCTTCAGCAATAGCTGACTACTATGACCATGAGTACCCAGCTGTGGTTATAATCACACTGAAAATGAAAACAAGTTTCTTAAAAGAAATTCCAAACTTCACTGCCAGGAGTCAGCACGGGAGATCCCACCCATGACAAGGTCATGAGGAGAGGCCTGATGGGCAAGGCGAGTCAGGTCTCAAGGGGTCCTCTGTCTGAGCATCTACCCCGAAACCAAAATCTGTCTGTTTACTGTCTGCTATACTATACTCTTCTGACATTACCACCTTTTCTCTGAAAAAAGTTAATTCAGAGCTCCAGTTAACAGTCTCCTGCATATAAAAAGAATGTTTCAATTCAAACCCCTCTGATGGCTCTCTAACTTGCCTGACAGGTTCCCCCGGACTTTTACAATTTTTTACAATTGCTTACAGCCCCCCAACTGCGACAGGCACAAAGCTTAAAGCATCTTAAAGATACAGAATTGTTTCTAAAGAGCTAAAAATTATTTTGGTGATGGGTTTCACTGTTGACTCAATGACTGCTGCCAGGCCTCCATATTTTTTATCTTTTAGGCACCTGTAGGATATTAATCAATGTAATTGGTATATAGAAAAAGGAATATAGTAGTTTTGATCTTAGCAACACTAGACTTTTGAGTTAATTACTTTTCTCTTTGTTATAAATCACTGTACATCTTTCATTGTTATAAATTGTTATATTCTTGCTATGTAAGAATGTAACTTTATTTAGTGCTTTCTGAGAGTGGCACCAGACTTTGGAAGAACAACACTTTTAAGACAAATAAGTCTTCGGGTAGACAAACCCTTAGCAGAAAAGGGCTGTAAAATGTTAATTGGCCTTCTGGCCAGAAAATGATGTAAATCATCTAAGGCTTGTGTATACAATTAGGTATGCAGAGAGAACAGCTTGGCCTCGATAAGAGTCAGGGCTGCTGACGCTGCATAATTTTATATTATCCATTAATCTCTATGTACAAAAAAAGGTATAAAAAGCCTTTACAACAATAGAGGATGGACCAGTCACTGGACTGCTTTCCCCCGTGTCTTCTCTTCCTTACTCTATTTTCTGGCTGAATTCCTATCTGGAGTGAGGAGGCTCACCACGTCTATTTACGTGCCCCAGCTCTCATGGGAGCCCAAGGGGGGGCACCCTCCACTATTCAAACGAGTGCCAGTGGCCTAATGTAGATGGTGAAAACTACTTGTCCTGAAGTTTTATTGGCTTTCTCCGTAAACTAAGTTATTCAGCCTCTTTTCTCCACTAAACTTTCCTAATACACTACTCTTTTCTGAAAGATGATGCTGTGAAAGTGCTGCACTCAATATGCCAGCAAGTTTGGAAAACTCAGCAGTGGCCACAGGACTGGAAAAGGTCAGTTTTCATTCCAATCCCAGAGAAAGGCAATGCCAAAGAATGCTCAAACTACGGCACAATTGCACTCATCTCACATGCTAGTAAAGTAATGCTCAAAATTCTCCAAGCCAGACTTCAGCAATACGTGAACCGTGAACTCCCTGATATACAAGCTGGTTTTAGAAAAGGCAGAGGAACCAGAGTTCAAATTGCCAACATCCGCTGGATCATGGAAAAAGCAAGAGAGTTCCAGAAAAACATCTATTTCTGCTTTCTTGACTATGCCAAAGCCTTTGACTGTGTGGATCACAATAAACTGTGGAAAATTCTGAAAGAGATGGGAATACCAGACCACCTGACCTGCCTCTTGAGAAATCTGTATGCATGTCAAGAAGCAACAGATAGAACTGTACATGGAACAACTGACTGGTCGCAAATAAGAAAAGGAGTACGTCAAGGCTGTATATTGTCACCCTGCTTATTTAACTTTATGCAGAGTACATCATGAGAAACACTGGACTAGAAGAAACACAAGTTGGAATCAAGATTTCCAGGAGAAATATCAATAACCTCAGATATGTAGATGACACCACCCTTATGGCAAAAAGTGAAGAGGAACTAAAAAGCCTCTTGATGAAAGTGAAAGAGGAGAGTGGAAAAGTTGGCGTAAAGCTCAACATTCAGAAAACGAAGATCATGGCATCCGGTCCCATCACTTCATGGGAAATAGATGGGGAAATAGTGGAAACAGTGTCAGACTTTATTTTTGGGGGCTCCAAAATCACTGCAGATGGTGACTGCACCCATGAAATTAAAAGACACTTATTCCTTGGAAGAAAAGTTATGACCAACCTAGACAGCATATTCAAAAGAAGAGACATTACTTTGCCGACTAAGGTCCACCTAGTCAAGGCTATGGTTTTTCCTGTGGTCATGTATGGATGTGAGAGTTGGACTGTGAAGAAGGCTGAGCGCCAAAGAATTGATGAGTTTGAACTGTGGTGTTGGAGAAGACTCTTGAGAGTCCCTTGGACTGCAAGGAGATCCCACCAGTCCATTCTGAAGGAGATCAACCCTGGGATTACTTTGGAAGGAATGATGCTAAAGCTGAAGCTCCAGTACTTTGGACACCTCATGTGAAGGGCTGACTCATTGGAAAAGACTCTGATGCTGGGAGGGATTGGGGGCAGAAGGAGAAGGGGACGACCAAGGATGAGATGGCTGGATGGCATCACGGACTCGATGGACGTGAGTCTCAGTGAACTCCAGGAGATGGTGATGGACAGGGAGGCCTGGCATTCTGCGATTCATGGGGTCACAAAGAGTCGGACATGACTGAGCGACTGAACTGAATTGAACTGAACTGAACTGAACTAAATAAATAAGTTTTTCCTTGCCACGCCGTCCCCGCTTCGAATTACCCTGGATCCACTGGGGCTGGACCCCGGCACTTACAGCTGACTTTTACTCTTTAAAAAGTCTGTAAACCTTACACAGAAACTTCCCTCTCAGTTCAGTGGTTGAGACACTAGGACCACAGCCTTGTCTAAATCAATGAAACCAAGCCATGCCTGCGGGGCAACCCAAGACGGGCGGGTCATGGTGGAGAGGTCTGACAGAATGTGGTCGACTGGAGAAGGAAATGGCAAGCCACTTCAGTATTCTTGCCTTGAGAACCTCATGAACAATATGAAAAGGCAAAATGATAGGATACCGAAAGAGGAACTCCCCAGGTCATTAGGTGCCCAATATGCTACTGGAGATCAGTGGAGAAATAACTCCAGAAAGAATGAAGGGATGGAGCCAAAGCAAAAACAATACCTAGCTGTAGATGTGACTGGTGATAGAAGCAAGGTCCGATGCTGTAAAGAGCAATACTGCATAGGAACCTGGAATGTCAGGTCATGAATCAAGGCAAATTGGAAGTGGTCAAACAAGAGATGGCAAGGGTGAACATCGACATTCTAGGAATCAGTGAATTAAAATGGACTGGAATGGGTGAATTTAACTCAGATGACATTATATCTACTACTGCAGGCAGGAATCCCTCAGAAGAAATGGAGCATCCATCATGGTCAACAAAAGAGTCCAAAATGCAGTACTTGGATGCAATCTCAAAAACGACAGAATGATCTCTGTTGGTCTCCAAGTCAAACCATTCAATATCACAGTAATCGAAGTCTATGCCCCAACCAGTAATGCTGAAGAAACAGAAGTTGAACGGTTTTATGAAGGACTACAAGAACTTTTAGAACTAACACCCAAAAAAGATGTCCTTTTCATTATAGGGGACTGGAATGCAAAAGTAGGAAGTCAAGAAACACCTAGAGTAACAGGCAAATTAAGCCTTGGAATGCGGAATGGAGCAGGGCAAAGACTAATAGAGTTTTGCCAAGAAAATGCACTGGTCATAGCAAACACCCTCTTCCAACAACACAAGAGAACACTGTACACGTGGATATCACTAGATGGTCAACACTCAAAACAGATTGATTATATTCTTTGCAGCCAAAGATGGAGAAGCTCTATACAGTCAACAAAAACAAGACCAGGAGCTGAGTGTGGCTCAGATCATGAACTCCTTATTACCAAATTCAGACTCAAATTGAAGAAAATAGGGAACACTGCTAGACCATCCAGGTATAACCTAAATCAAATCCCTTATGATTATACAATGGAAGTGAGAAGTAGATTTAAGGGCCTAGATATGATAGATAGAGTGTCTGATGAACTATAGAATACGGTTCGTGACATTGTACAGGAGACAGGGATCAAGACCATCCCCATTGAAAAGAAATGCAAAAAAGCAAAATGGCTGTCTGAGGAGGCCTTACAAATAGCTGTGAAAAGAAGAGAGGCAAAAAGCAAAGGAGAAAAGGAAAGATAGAAGCATCTGAATGCAGAGTTCCAAAGAATAGCAAGAAGAGATAAGAAAGCCTTCAGCGATCAATGCAAAAATTGGAGGAACACAACAGAATGGGAAAGACTAGAGATCTCTTCAAGAAAATTAGAGGTACCAAGGGAACATTTCATGCAAAGATGGGCTCAATAAAGGACTGAAATGGTCTGGACCTAACAGAAGCAGAAGATATTAAGAAGAGGTGGCAAGAATACACAGAAGAACTGTACAAAAAAGATCTTCATGACCAAGATAATCATGGTGATGTGATCACTAATCTCAAGCCAGACATCTTGTAATGTGAAGTCAAGTGGGCCTTAGAAAGCATCACTATGAACAAAGCTACTGGAGGTGATGGAATTCCAGTGGAGCTGTTTCAAATCCTGAAAGATGATGCTGTGAAAGTGCTGCACTCAATATGCCAGCAAGTTCGGAAAACTCAGCAGTGGCCACAGGACTGGAAAAGGTCAGTTTTCATTCCAATTCCAAAGAAAGGCAATGCCAAAGAATGCTCAAACTATGGCACAATTGCACTCATCTCACATGCTAGTAAAGTAATGCTCAAAATTCTCCAAGCCAGGCTTCAGCAATACATGAACCGTGAACTCCCTGATGTTCAAGCTGGTTTTAGAAAAGGCAGAGGAACCAGAGATCAAATTACCAACATCTGCTGGATCATGGAAAAAGCAAGAGAGTTCCAGAAAAACATCTATTTCTGCTTTATTGACTGTGCCAAAACCTTTGACTGTGTGGATCACAATAAACTGTGGAAAATTCTGAAAGAGATGGGAATACCAGACCACCTGACCTGCCTCTTGAGAAATGTGTATGCAGGTCAGGAAGCAAGAGTTAGAACTGGAATGGAACAACAGACTGGTTCCAAATAGAAAAAGGAGTACGTCAAGGCTGTATATTGTCATCCTGCTTATTTAACTTTATGCAGAGTACATCATGAGAAACACTGGACTGGAAGAAAACACAAGCTGGAATCAAGATTTCCAGGAGAAATATCGATAACCTCAGATATGCAGATGACACCACCTTTATGGCAGAAAGTGAAGAGGAACTAAAAAGCCTCTTGATGAAAGTGAAAGAGGAGAGTGGAAAAGTTGGCGTAAAGCTCAACATTCAGAAAATGAAGATCATGGCATCCGGTCCCATCACTTCATGGGAAATAGATGGGGAAACAGTGGAAGCAGCGTCAGACTTTATTTTTGGGGGCTCCAAAATCACTACAGATGGTGATTGCAGCCATGAAATTAAAAGACACTTATTCCTTGGAAGAAAAGTTATGACCAACCTAGACAGCATATTCAAAAGGAGAGACATTACTTTGCTGACTAAGGTCCTTCTAGTCAAGGCTATGGTTTTTCCAGTGGTCATGTATGGATGCGAGAGTTGGACTGTGAAGAAGGCTGAGCGCCAAAGAATTGATGAGTTTGAACTGTGGTGTTGGAGAAGACTCTTGAGGGTCCCTTGGACTGCAAGGAGATCCCACCAGTCCATTCTGAAGGAGATCAACCCTGGGATTTCTTTGGAAGGAATGATTCTAAAGCTGAAACTCCAGTACTTTGGACACCTCATGTGAAGAGCTGACTCACTGGAAAAGACTGATGCTGGGAGGGATTGGGGCAGGAGGAGAAGGGGACGACCAAGGATGAGATGGCTGGATGGCATCACGGACTCGATGAATGTGAGTTTGAGTGAACTCTGGGAGTTGGTGATGGACTGGGAGGCCTGGCGTGCTGCGATTCATGGGGTCGCAAAGAGTCGGACATGACTAAGCGACTGAACTGAACTATTGCTTACACATGTGACAAATCAGGCATACAATGTTTTGCACACTGGTGGCTCAGACGGTAAACTGTCTGTCTACAATGCGGTAGACCTGGGATCGAGCCCTGGGTTGGGAAGATCCCCTGGAGAAGGAAATGGCAATCCACTCCAGTACTGTTGCCTAGAAAATTCGATGGACAGAGGAGCCTGGTATGCTACGGTCTATGGGGTCTCAAATAGACATGACTGAGTGATTTCACTATCACTAACTATCACTATGATCAACTTTTCATGGAACATCTTAGAGAATATTGTCCCAGAAACAACATTATAGTCATTCAAAGTCCCTTACAGCAATTTTAAAGAAAAGGATACTCACAAACAGGTTCTTATCCATAGAAGGTACCTTTGGATTAACGTTGAAGTTCCACCCCCACCCATCCCTGGACCATATTTCTCCCCTATCAGAAGGTTCAGTTCATTACACTGGATGAAGAAAAAAAAGTCAAAAAATACCTTGTATCATCACTGTTATTACTGACTGGCTGCTTACACTAAAACAGTCAGCTTTATTGTGTAAGATTTATAAATTTCCTTCATCTATTGCTTTATAATATATCTCAAATTATCTGAAAATGTGCAAGAAATATTTTCATATATAAGATAGAAATGGACAATATCTTGCCAAAGAGGAATAAAAGTTGTTAATGGTCTATCTAAAGCAATGTCCAATTTATGCCGACAAAGATATAAGAAATAGGCACCCTAGGTCTCATCCTCAGCTCTCAAATGAACTTACTCTGTCACATGAGAACAGCTGGGCTAGTTTATACTCCACTCAGCTACGTGTGTGTGTATGTGAGTGTATGTGTATGTGTGTCTGAAGGTTTTGGGGGGGTTTATTTCTCTGCTATTCTTTCCCTCTGTGCCTGTAACCTATTTCCACTAAGAATATAATATACTTAAAAGACATACATGAGAGTATTAAAAATAAGACAAAAACAATCAGAAACCATATGTATGTCTGGTATGCATATGCATGTAATTGAAAGGCATATTAAAAGTTATATATGTATACCTTTATGTACAAGGATGAAGACACAAATATATAGATATATATACATCTATTATATATATATATATATATATTGCTATATATAGAAAATAAGGACTAAAGAAAAGTACAAGTATGACAACATAGTTACTAAGACCATATATCAAATTAGATTCTGAACTCTCTGGCAGGAGGGCAACAGAGAAATACAATCACAAGTTTTCATTACTGGACTCAGAGCAATTCATCAAATGATATAAAACACTTTCTCTATCCTTCCCTCTCTCCTTTCTTCTGTCTCTCTCAGTTTTAGTCCATACAGACACACATATACACACATGTGTATGATCTCTACAGATAGAAACATTTAAGAGTTAAATATTACATTTTAAACTTTTAACCTATTATATATTTCATACTTTTATTTTCAAAAAGCAAATAAATCTTTGAATAAATTATGTGTATGAAAGCCTACAAAGCCTGTGGTATCAAAAATTAAAAAAAAAAAACTGAGTATGAGTAGAAAATGAATAGATTCTGAAAATCCACATTGTTTTTAAGTAGAAATGTTCCATATAGCAGTTTTATCTGCCTAGGAACAAGAGAGTACTATCCTAGAAATGCAGTTTCTTTCTTTCTTTTTTTTAATAAAGTAACATTTTTATTTTAAGGGGCCTATATGAGGAAGAGTTATAAGAATCATGAAATACATGTTAGAGTAAATTTTTATTTATTCACACACATGAATCTACACATCCACATGGCACCCTTCCACTATTGTGTTAAATGATATTTGATTTTACATGAGAAACACTGGCAAACATTACTTTCACTATGCAGCTTTCTGTTTTGCTTCCAACGCCTGTTTATTGAAGTTTATTGATGACTAGAATGTTTTGGGCTAAGACTTGAAGGAAAATACTGTGTAATATTCTTCTTTGTGTTACAGTACCAGGTATGAGGTTGGCATGCAACACATTTGGATTGAGAAAACAAAACAGTAAGTAGTTTATCAAGGAAAACAAGAGACAAAGATTGTCTAAATACCTGCTAGAGTTATAAATGCAGGGTCAATCCTAGTGAGTAGGATTTAGAGTGATACCTCTTTCACCTTACACTTAGAGCCATATACGGGGTTTCAGACGAACACTCATTCCACCTAAAAATGAAGGATACACTACACATTTTAAGTTGATAGCAACATCAGCCCTTGGATTTGTCTCACTTAGGCCACTTTTTGTCAACTTTCAAATTAGTTGCCATTTATAACAAAGGAGTTTCATATAATATTTGGATTTTGAGCTTCTCTTAAGAAATCAAATGTCTGGCAATGCTGTACCCAGAGTTGCTCAAGACAACAAAAAGTTACACCCAAATGCTCTGGCTCCCTCCAAACAGGGCCTGTGCTTCCCAGTAACCATATCACTCACTCCCTAGTGTCTGAGACTCAATTTGCTTCACCGGTTTATGTTCACGGTGGGGCCACTACAAGCAAATGATTGTGTAAACTCTGCTAGGCACAATCCATTATCAGTAATGAATCCAAATCTCAATTTTAGTAATTACTAACAGTGCAACCTTGAGCAAGTAATTTATTCTCATGGAGTCTCAATTTCATCACCTATAAAGCTGTGAAAGTAATCCCTTGCCACATCACAGGGTGACTGTGGGAAGGAAATGAAATTATATACGAAAAGGCTTTGTGAACTTCAAAGGCCATGAAAGCCACATGTATATAAAGTACTATTTTTATTTTATCACTAGTTTTAATAGGTTAAATAGTGACCATCTTTAAACTATGATATATTCTAAACAAAACTGAAACTTCTTAGATTAATAGGCAAGAAAAGAAACTACAAAGGTTAACAGTGTCTTAGATGTACAATTAAAAACTGATAAAACTTAGAAGCAAACAGAATAGACCATCAGACTTCACATTAGTTTTGTTCGATCCACCTGTCCTAAAATAACTTAAATTACTTCATTAAAATAAAAGAGCAAGCAGCATATATAGTATTATCATTAATTATTCCCAACTTATCTATATAATACATATTTGTCTTATGCATTAAGTATTAAAAATATAGGGCTTCCCTGATGGCTCAGTGGTAAAGAACCCTCCTTCCAATGCAGGAGATTCAGGTTCAGTCCCTGGGTTGGGAAGATCCCCTGGAGAAGGAAATGGAAATCCACTCCAGTATTCTTGCCTGGGAAATTCCATGGACGGAGGAGCTTGGTGGGCTGCAGTCCATGGGATCACAAAAGAGTTAGACATGACTAACTGACTAAGCAAGTTAATAATATATCTTAAACACATTTAATTATAAAGTGTCTTAAGGAAAAGTAACTAAGCTTAAAGAAATGCTATAATAAAGAATTACAGAATTAAAATCTAAATATCACTCTTACCTAAAATTTTATAGTAAAAATTCTTAATTATAAATGTATTTTTATATTCTTTATTGTTCTTATTTTTATTTCAAATTCTCCTTTGAATATGAGTGTGTGCGTATTCAGTTTTTAAAATGGGAACCTTCTATTTCTGAATAAAATTTCAAAAAATCATTTCTATTCACAGCATATAGGTGCAAATTTCAGTTGTGTGCTTTCCTCCTTTAGAGTTCCATATCTCTTATTAACTTTTTCTTGCCTGATAATGATTACCCAGGTTTGAATCCTTCATGTCTTGTGCTAAAGATGTTTAAAAGTATATTCATACTATCATAAACAATATGCAAAAACACTATGCTGTCATATATAAATATATTTCTATACAAAAATAGATTTTCCATTGGTCAATTTTTTCATTACTGAATATATGTCACTGGGGTACCTCATTTACTTAATGGACTGTATTAACTTGATCAAAATCCATTGCTAGAGTGAACCCTTTAATTTCATATAACAACAAATCTCTTGCACTTTTTTCCTCTGGATCTCTACCGAGTTTTGTCAAGCATGATCATAACTTCAAAACTTTCAGACATAAAAAAAGATGTTTTTCATATTCTCCATAGTTTACTATGATAGATTCCTATTAGGTGTACCATTAAAACATACTGAATACTAGGATGCAAGCAGCTTACTGTTGTGTTTATCTTTATTAGCCATAATAATTACCATTTTGAGTGCCCATCTTGAGCAGACTTACATATCAAGTGACTGAATCCTTGCCGTAACCCTATACATATTGTAACATTAGTTTACAATTGAGATAAATGAAACTAAGGAAGGTGAAATAACTTGATCATTGCCTCACACCCCATAAGTGAATGGCAGAGACAGAACTACAACTCAAGTCTTTTCAGATCCCAAAGCCCCAGTGCTTTCCAAGAAATTGCTTTTCAAATTGTTTCCATTGTCTTCAGGGGTGAATAAATTCCCTAAAAAACTGATAATAGTCATAGGTCCTTATATAAATAGTGGATGTTGAAAAAAATCTCTAAAGATTTATGAGACCATTTTGAAGACAGTATAAATTATGTGAGTTGAAATAAAAACCCCTAAAGATGACAGGATTCAATGATTGACATGTGCTTCATTATCATTATTTACAAGTAAGATATACTACAAACTAATGTTTATATTTCTCTCAATTCATTTATTTAATTAAAAATAGGAAGAAGTACTTTTTTTTAAAGAAAACCATTTTTATATCCTATTTAATTTTTGTGACAATTTGAATCTCATTTTGTAAAATAAACCCCAAAATTATATTGATTTTTCTATATTTTGTCTTCAATGCATTTTGTATATTTATTCATGAATTAAGAATAACTAAAGCTTAATTCAAGTATCTTGCATTTTTTAACGTTATATATAATTTTTTAATGAAATATACAAGTGTTTTCACAAATGGTAAACTAATGACATTTTTCAGGATTATACATTCAGAACACAAATTCTGAAATTCAAAGCCAAAAGACTGACATATGAGATTGGTCCTGAAGGCTTGTTTCTCCTTTTAAGCCTACACATTCCAGTTTAATCCAGAGTTGGTAACCAAGGGAAAGTATAGGTTTTAGAAACAAATATCTATATGATTTATTTTATTTTATTCATTATGTCAAGGGTCCATTCATTCTTTATATATGTACATATATACACACGTATATGTATATATACTCTGTTGCTGCTGCTGCTGCTGCTAAGTTGCTTCAGTCGTGTCCGACTCTGTGCGACCCCATAGATGGCAGCCCACCAGGCTCTGCCGTCCCTGGGATTCTCCAGGCAAGAACACTGGAGTGGGTTGCCATTTCCTTCTCCAATTCATGAAAGTGAAAAGTGAAAGTGAAGCCGCTCAGTCGTGTCCGACTCTTCGCGACCCCATGGACTGCAGCCTACCAGGCTCCTCCGTCCATGGGATCTTCCAGGCAAGAGTACTGGAGTGGGGTGCCATTGCCTTCTCTGATATATACTCTACTTCACACCAAAAAATGAATAGTGGCTCCAGATTCCTCAGTTCATCATCTTAACAGGCATGCTGACAATCAGGTTGCTAAAATGAAAAGTAGTTACTGAGATTGAATATTAAATTATCTCTGAGCCTCCTTGTAGTCAACAACAACAATAACAGAAAATGATGCTGAATTCTTTAGAGCTACAACTACATTTTCAGTTTGTCAGAATAACTGAAAATATTTCTCATATTTCTATAACTTTTAACACTACAACATTTTTCATGGTTATTGATAATTTCACACAAAATTATTTCATATATGCAGACAATATTTAATGATATATATAAGTAATGTTTAAAAGTTATTAGAAGTGTCAACATTAACGCAAAAACGCTGCCACAAATATATTATTTTGGAACTGTTCTAATTTAACAGTGATGGGTTAAATTCACTTCTATTTGGTTCAGAATCCTATTTGATTCTGAATGCCCCAGACTAAATTGTTACACTCTGTGATTTATAACCACATAAATATAATGCATCTGAGTGAAGATAAGCCAACAATAATTAACTGTCTATTAGTTTTTAGCCTTTGTGATGTGGTTAGTGTATAGTAAACACCATACCAGGGTATTTTAGTAGGAAAAAAAAAAAAAAAAAGAAGAGAATCAAAAGGCAATTTCTGCCAAAGGTTGAGAAGCTATAGGAAATGTAAGAATGCTCCGTTTACTATGTACACTGCTAGCATGAATATAAAATGGTGCAGAAGATATGGAAAATAGTATGGTAGATCCTCAAAAGATTAAACGTATAATTACTGTATGATTCAGCAGTTCCACTTCAAAAGAACTGAAAGCAGGGCTCCAACAGATATTGTATGCCAATCTCTTAGGAGCATTATTCACAATAGCCAAAAGCTAGAAACAACCCAAATGTCCCATCACTGGATAAACAAAGTGTTGTATATATAGATATGGTGGAATATTATTCAATCATAAAAAGTAACAAAGCTCTGAAACATGCTATATGTGGTTGAAATTTGAAGGCAATAAGCCAGACATGAAAGGACAAATAATGTATGATTATACTCAAATGAGGGGCTAGAATAAATTTACACAGACAGAAACGAGGATGGTGGTGTCAGGAGATGGGGAAGAGGGAATTGAAAGTTACTGCTTAAAAATTTCAGTTATGGGATATGAAAAATTCTGAGATGGATGGTGGCAGTGATTGCACAAAAATACAAATATATTTAATATCACAGAACAGCACACCCCTAAATAGCTAAAATGGCAAATTTTATGTCATATATATTTTTCTATGATTTAAGAAGAAATTTAAAAAGACGACTTACTCTTCTAATGTATTTTTTTGTTTATATTAATTTTAATTCATCATTCACTAGCTTTGAAAGTATCATTTAGTTTTTGATGTGTTCCTTTGACCACACCAGAAAGCAAAATGAAAGGCAAAATTTCTACCTTTTATTTTCTATTGCATTTCTATTTCTATCGTATATTTCCCAATCACACAACATTGTTGTGGTTCTCAAACCTGAACTTATTTGAAAAATACAGAGTCTGAGGCCACATAGGGATTATAGAATCAGAATTTTTGAAGAGTCCTACTCAAGAATTTTCTTTTTATCTCCCCAGTAATCCTGATCATAAACCTCACTGGGAACCTCTTTACTTTGGTGTGTGGTCTTAGCTGACTGTTGACAGAAACTGATTTTTCAGAGCTATGGAGATACCATAATCTCTTTCATTAAGAAATAAACACATTTAGGAATTGGAAATGTTTCTAAGATTGTGCCCAGAATAACATAACATGAAAGGATTCACTGTCTTTTATCCACTATCTAGGGTCTTGTGGTTAGCAAGGAGAAATAATATATTCATTCTGCACCTAAGGCCTTTATAAGAACACAGCTTGATTCCAGAAACTCTAATAATCTCCATTGATCCATAAAATTTGATGGCAATATCATTATGAATCCATCCTAAACTGTAATTCTCTTTAATATATGTGTGAATTATATATTCCAGTCACAGCATAAAAAGTTGAAACTCACTTAGGCTGATATTGGAAAATATACTTATTTAACAGATAATGTCCTTACCAGAAAAATATGTTTAAGTTGATCCAAGATCTTCCAATATATTTGTTTTAAAAATGTAGAAAAACAAGTTAACTTCAAAATTTCTAAGGTACATAAATATCTTTATAAGGGGAAAATTTTACCAATTGCATGGGCATAGACTCTGAAGCTTCTTCTCTGAACCCACTGTCACATCAACAGCAAATACATTTTCTTATACACTCTGAGCAAGCCATTCTTATAATCAAAACGACATGAACAAAAGTTTCACTTTTTCTGGCCTTTCGCCTGCTAATACAAAGCTCAAACTCCACTGAGCTAGCATTAAGGTCACTTAGTCTGCTATTAAGGCCGCTAGTCTATGACCACAAATATTTTAGGGACTGTATTAGCCACACTGTTTCAGTTGTTTTTCACCAGAGTCAAATTTACAAGACACAAGAGACTGAAATGGGCTCTCAGTGCTGTCACACCCAACTCTGTTACCCATGGACTATAACCCACCAGGCTCCTCTATCCGTGGAGTTCTCAAGACAAGAATATTGGAGTGGGTTTCCATTTCCTTCTCCAGGGGATCTTCCTGACCCAGGGCTTGGACCGGCATCTGCTCCATTGGCAGGCAGATTCTTTACCACTGCACCACCTGGGAAACCCTTGAAATGAGTTCTATTCTTCAGGTATTCCTTCCTTTGTGCGGCACTCAGTTAAATCTAGATTACCCCTGTACCCTTCCTACGTGCTGCCCAACACTGGAGCTCTTTATCAGTTTGAACTTGGCCCTGGAGCTGGAGCTGCTCTCTTTTCAATCAAGCAATGACCAAGGGCTTCTTGCTTTATAATCCAGCCGCTATGAGTGTGGCAAGGTGTGAGAGAAGGCATTTCCATCCTTCCACTAGTTTCTTAATGGCAAAGAAAGTGGTCCCATCAGGATGTCCAGTCCCAACTCTTATCTCAGGTCTCCTGTCATCTCTTTTAAAAATGTAACCTGCAAACATAATCTTGCAAGCAAGCATAAAAATGTAAACCAAGAAGTATTTTCAACAGAGAATTTATGGATGCCATTGTTCCATTATCTTTTTGCAGACATGCAGTAAGTCTAAGAAATACAAGTATCTCAGTCAATCTTGCTTACAAACAACAGATACAATATAAAAATTCTAGCTGTATCCCATAGAGGACAGAAAAATCATTATATACAGGATCCACGTGGGGGATATTACAGAGGTCTCCTATTGCAGCAATTAACCTTCCCCAAAGCAGTTCATACTGTATTTCTTGAGGTGCAGTCATTGTGGACTCATATATGTTTCTTCTTAAACAGACTTACACCTTCCCAACTGCATTCTTACATTCACTCAAGCTTATTAAGATCATTTTAAGTGGATCTCTTTGGTTAAAACTAGAACAAATTTGAAACAGAACAAAATAGAACTGTATCGTGAACTAATATGATGGTAACCATCAATTTAATACATTTCCATCAACAGAGCTAAATGGAAGTCTCTACTGTCTGTCACAGAATAAAAGAAATATAGCATCTTTCCAACCCTGGTCCTGTCTTCTTTCCATGTATTCTTATTATGTATTCCATTTGCTTTAACTGCTGTTAGATTCAAGTTCTACAATCATTATGCCTTCTGTGACTTCACTGTTGAAGCTAAATAGCAACTTGATATTATAAGCTTTAGATATGAAGCACTTGAAGTTGCTTTTTTATTTTGATTATGCATGATCCTTAATAGTATCTCCAAAGGCAATCCATAGCAAGGAAACAGAATCACTATACAACACATTTCTAATATCCCAAAGTCAACATTGTGGTCATTTTCTCTTTTCCTTCAAATTATGTCAGTTTCCATGATTATCTTAATTACTTATTTGCTTATTTGTATACTGTTCTTCTTTAACAATATCTGCACAGCTGTCCCTTTGACACTGGAATATAATCTCTAGGAACGAGATCGTTTTCAGTCCACAGAAAATTTACTCTGTGGACTGAAAACAGTGTCTGGCATTACAAGAATCACTGCAGAAATGAGGAATGAGTGAGCAGTATCATTAACACTTTCTCTCCTGAAAACTATATTTTCAAGACAATGAAATGATAGGTATATTCCAGAGTCACATAGTAGACATGTCTTTTTTTTTAATTGAAACCAGCTGATTGCTTTTCTCAAGCAATCCAAAAATAGTTCTTAACCTAGGGAATAGGAGAATGAAACACAAGGAATTTGTAGTACACATGACAGGTGATCCAGACTTTGAGAGTCTAGATGATGAGCTTCATGTGGTATACATCAGCATGCATTTTTGAATAGCTCCTCCTCAGGTGATTTTTTAGAATTCAAACCCAGAGTCCCAGTTCTCAACAGCTGAAAGTCTTCCTCTATACACTGAATTACTACAGATCTTTAGTGCAAGCAATCCCAAGACCCTCCTATGCCTCAGAGACATAAACAAAGTCCAATATATACAAACCCAGAGGCCTGGCCCTGGCATCAGGAAAACTAAACGTAAGGGATATGCTGAGATACCCTAGCTAGATGGCCTCTTTCTAGGCTCTTGAAAGCATCTTGGTGTTGAATGGAGTCCTGGCACCCCTACTGGATTGGTTTGGCCAGCTGGTCCCCATTACCAAGTCTAACTGAGGAGGGCAAATGAGAAGCCCAGCCTTCAAGTCTCCTCTGGGTTGGTGTACTGATCAGGCCATATAAAAATAATCTGGGAGCATTGCTTACTAAGAGATATCATAGATAGTGGTGATAAGCTCCTCAGACACATTCTACCAGGCCTCCCTGGGACTACACAGCCTTTGAGGCTTGGAGATCCTATGAATTCCTCCTCTGAAGCAATGCTAAAGAGGAACTAATTCACCCTTTTCTGCTGAGTACAATGCAGGGCACATTTGCCTACATGAGAGGCAGATAAGAGGCAGGGACTAAGAATGGGGTCTGAAAGCCAAGATTTCAGTATCATTCAGGCGATACAGATGGAGACCCTTGATTGACATGTGCTCCAGGGCCTTGACATTTTGACATTTCTAGACTAAATCAGACTGTATACCAATCTCTTCCTGCACTGACACAATTTTAAAGTTACAAGTAACAAGCCAACCTTGAGAACAGGCTACAAAAGGACAGTCTGAGAGGTATGGAGGGATGTTAAGTACATATACTTCAGGACTTCTGAAAACCACTTACCTAACATAAGCTCAAGATGGGAATGAAATAATGTGAATTTTAACTAGCCGTAAGAATTGTCAAAATTCCAAAGTCAATTGAAGAACTTTTGGAAATAGGTACAGGACTCCTTATCAGAAGGTAAAAAAGAAAAGGCAAAAAAAAACAATCTGAAGCCAGTAAAGTGAAAGTGAAAAAAAGTGAAATGTTAGTCTCTCATTCACAGCCTACTCTTTGCGATCCCATGGACTGTAGCCCACCAGGCTCCTCTGTCCATAGGATTCTCTATATAAGAAAACTAAAGTGGCTTGCCATTTCCTTCTCCAGGGGATCTTCCTGACTCAGGGATCAAGCCAGGGTCTCCCACCTTGTTGGCCAATTCTTTACTGTCTGAAATACCATGGAAGCTGAAGCCAGTTAAAATAAAAATACACAAAAATTGCCAAATATCTAAATAGTACAGGAAGACATGACTGTATTACAGCAGAGGGCAAAAACAGATGTTTCATAGTTACACTAATTCCAAAATCTCCAAAAGAAGCAAAATGGACAAAGGAGGAAAAATCATGTTTAATGAAGCAAAAGTACTAAAATATATTTTTATCAAACACGAATAAATTAACCTTCCCCTTCCTAAATGTTTATTAGAAAAATCATTCATGTGGAACAAATTCTTTCACTAACATTTCTGAATATTGTGTTAATATGCAAAGCATATTTTTATAGTTACCTTTAACAAGTCTGTAATTGGATATTCTCACATAGTCTCCTTAATTGTTTATGCTGATACTGTTAACAAAGTATTAACAGCTTTTCTAAAAGACTGATCTTCCTTCTGTAATCTCTCCTAGTGCCATAGTCATAATTTGGTTCATGTCATTTTCTGTGTAGAAATGCCCTTTACCTTCTTCCTTCCTCAGACCCTTGTGGCTCAGCTGGTAAAGAATCCACCTGCAATGCAGGAGACCTGGGTTCGATCCCTGGGTTGCGAAGATCCCCTGGAGAAGGGAAAGGCTACCCACTTCAGCATTCTGGAGAATTCCATGGACTGTATAGTCAAGGGGGTTGCAAAGAGTCAGACATGAGTTCCTTTCAATTCACTTCACTTCCAGCCTCAGATTAGACACATCACTCTTTTTAGCCTTCCTTGACAACCCCACTCACAGTTAGGGTCCTTTATCCCATAGCTTCTCATATGTACTTCTATTATATTAACAATGAAGTACTATAGTATAAAATTGTTCTTTACTAAATTCTTCCCATTAAAAAAAAAAACTTTCTTATTATTTTTATCTCCAGGGCCTATCAAAGTTCTTGACAAATATCAACTGGACATTCATAATTATCTACTGAATGAAGGACATGCAGAAAGGTCCTAAAATCTTTCTGTTGTGATTAAAATCATGAGAGTCCCTTGGACTGCAAGGAGATCCAACTGGTCCAGTCTGAAGGAGATCAGCCCTGGGATTTCTTTGGAGGGAATGATGCTGAAGCTGAAACTCCAGTACTTTGGCCACCTCATGTGAAGAGTTGACTCACTGGAAAAGAGTCTGATGCTAGAAGGGATTGGGGGCAGGAAGAGAAGGGGACGACAGAGGATGAGATGGCTGGATGGCATCACTGACTCAATGGACATGAGTCTGAGTGAAGTCCAGGAGTTGGTGATGGACAGGGAGGCCTGGTGTCCTGCGATTCATGGGGTCGCAAAGAGTCGGACACAAATGAATGACTGAACTGAACTGAACTGAATAAGCTTACATTGTATATTTTAATAAGCAAAACCAGAGCAAATATTTTTATTTAGATTCTATGTTCATGGCAATAAAAGGCAGCCTGTTGGAAGGTGTGAAATTCAATTATCACATTGTTACTGTGATACCATTTGAAAACACAACTTAGTACATTAATATACACTTTACTGATACTTATTTCTTTATCTTAAAGAAATATGAGTACTTTGAACGCTTAATAAATTTACAAAAACTACCCATTTTGATTGTTTCTGATATACTACTTATAAGAGAATCACCAAGATGAAATATTTATGTGTTCAAAAGATTACAAACATTTGGAAATGTGTATACAATATTTTGCAATAAGGCCATATATGATCTGAAAAAATAAAAATAGCATTGGCAAAGGAAATCAAACAACACTCAGCTTTATTATTAAATCCTGAAATAAGCATACATATACAATACATACATATGTGCATGCATATATTTCTATAAATCAAAACTGAGATCAAAGTGAGTATATAGTTTTGTATTTTTAACATACCATTATATTTTGAATACTTCCTCTGTCATAAACTAACCTCATGAGGGCTTCCCAGTTGGCACTAAAGGCAGGGAATCTGCCTGCCAATGCAAGAGGTGCAGGAGACTTGGGTTCAATTCTTGGATGGGGAACATCCTCTGGAGGAGGAAATGGCAACCCACTCCAGTGTTCTTGCCTGGAAAATTTCATGGACAGTAGAGCCTTGCAGGCTACAGACCATGGGGTCACAAAGAGCTGGATATGACTAAGTACACACATGAACTAATCTCATAAAATATTAAAATTGTTTAAGTTCCATATGTGGATATGGGGCTTCCCTGGTAGTGCAGTTAGTAAAGAATCTGCCTGCAATGCAGGAGACCCTGGTTCAATTCCTGGGTTGGGAAGATCCACTGGAGAAGGGATAGGCTACCCACTCCAGTATTCTTGAGCTTCCCTGGTGGCTCAGCTGGTACAGAATCCGCCTGCAATGCAGGAGACCCAGTTCAATTTCTGGGTTGGGAAGATCCCCTGGAGAAGGGAAAGGCTACCTACTCCAGTATTTTGGCCTGGAGAATTCCATGGACTGTATAGTCCATGGGGTTGCAGAGTCAGACATGACTGAGCGACTTTCACATTTCATGTGGATATGATATAAATTATTTAACTATTTTCTATCCTTGGAAATACAGTCCATGGGGAGTTGGTGATAGACAGGGAAGCCTGGTGTGCTGCAGTCCATCCACTGTCAAAGAGTCCAGCATGACTGAACTGAACTGATCCTTGGAAATGGGCTTCCCAGGTGGCTCAGTGGTAAAGTATCCACCTACCAAGGCAGGAGACACAGATTTGATCCCTGGGTTGGGAAGATATCCTGGAGGAGGAAATTACAGCCTACTCCAGTATTCTTGTCTGGAAAATCCCATGGACAGAGGAGCCTAACGTGCTACAGTCGATAGTCTCAAAGAATCGGACACAACAGAATGTGGGAACTCTTTACAAATATATTCTTCAATGAACATTATGCATCAATTTTGTGTCCCTTTCTGATTATTTAGGCTGAGAAATTGGTTTTCTCGCTGTTTTCTGTTTTCTTAACATTTGGGTATTTTTTACAGCTATTTTTTTTACATAAAAATAAAATTACTTCAACATGAAAAAAATAACATTTGCAATTCAATATTGTGCTGGTTGTTTTATAGTTATGGCATTTATATTATAGACAGTAAAAGGAATGATTTTAAATCACAGAAATTTATGGCAACAGAATTCTGGGATATTATTTAGATCATTTTGTCTTTGAATATCCATTCTTTCAGATCTCATCTGAGAATGTTATCACCAGGTAAATCTTCCTAAAGAGACGGTAAATAACCTACTTAGTTTAAATAAACCCAATTAATGGCTAATAGCATAAAATAAGCAGATAGTGCTAAAAAAATTTCCGAATAACTATCAGCGAGGCATTTTCAAAGTTACAGAAAAGAAGCAAATGTTGTCTTGCATTTAAAAGTTGCAATTCAGGTAATTTTTAATTATTCTGAAGTTAAGAGTGATATAGGATTACTGCAATCCAGTCTCTACATGATGTCAATGATTTTACACCTGGTCTTCAAAATGTATTGCCATGAAATAAAACATGCAGTGGACTTAGAATGCCATTATAGACAAAAGAATTAATATAGAAAATTTCAAATGTTTACATGTTCAAAAGATCAATGATTCCTAGGACATGAGTGTGAAAAAACAATTTGCAACAAGGTCATATTCTTGTCAATATTGTTTAAAATATCAAAGTAGTAAAAGCAGAGGAAATACAATATAGTTTAATTTTATAAAATTCTGATAATTAAAAATTTGAAAGTGATTAAACTCCCAAGTAAATATAGAAATATTGTGTGATCCTGTAACAAGTTGAAATACTAGTGGTAAAGTATCCATCTGCCAATGCAGGGTTGCAAAGATCTCATGGAATAGGAAATGGCAACCCACTCCAGTATTCTAGCCTGGAGAATCCCATGGACAGAGAAGCCTTTTGGGTTACAGTCCAGAGGGTCGCAAAGAGCTGGACACAACTGAGCACACACACACATTATAAACACTGTCAAATATATGTTCACATTATATCAAGAAAAATGGTAAAAATGATTTTAATAAGGAGTAAAAAGTAGAAAAAGTAAGACTCAATCACCTATTAAAAATATATTTCCATAATAAGGAAGTTAAATGTAAAAATCACAACTAATTTCATTTTCTATTTATTGGTCCAACTTGGCTTACTTTATAGACCAAAGTAATAAGCACCTTGAAGAAGAGGAATTTTGCACTTACAATTGAGAAACCATCGTAACTACCATCCAAAAGCAAGTAAATTATGAATAACATTATTAATAAGAATATTTGAAACTAGAACTAGTCCTATACATAATGGACTTTTCATACATCAAGGTATTATTGTTCAACTGAATAGAAGTTGTATTTTAAAATATTGGCATGCAGGCCCAAACACCATCAACCAGCACTATTACTATGCATAATAGTATGGAACTCTACAAATCTGCTCTCTTATATTTACCAGATAGTATTTTAAAACTAGACAGAATACTGACACACAAGATTTGTGCAGGTGGAGGCTAATATAAAGCCTTCAGTAGAACATAATCTTTGAGGATCATAAACTACTTATGGTTTGTAAAATTCAAAGGGAGAGAGGAAACAGGAGAAAACACTAATATTACCTGGGTGCCTTCTATGATACATATAGAAATAGCATCTATTACCAAAAATCAACAGCTAAACATCTATATATTATGCAACTTGTGAAAGAAGTGTTAGTTGCTCAGTCATGTCCAACTCTTTGAGACTCCATGGGCTTAGCCCACTAGGCTTCTCTGTCTATGGAATTTCCTAGGCAAGAATACTGGAATGAGTTGCCATCTCCTTCTCCAGGGGATCTTCCCAACCCAAGGATCAAACCCGGGTCTTCTGCATTGCAGGCAGATTCTTTACCATCTAAACTACCAGGGTAGCCATTATGTAACTTAAGATCTTTAAATCACCTATAAGTAGTAAATATTTATTTGTTGACACCAAAATATAAGTTCCAGATCATTACACCCATCATTTAACTTAATCTTTGCAGTTACTCAATTAAATTAGTGTACCTACTTGTACTTTCCAATTTTCTGGGATTCAGGGAAACTGAGTCCCAGAACACTGGGCAATTTATCTAGAATCATACTAGCAAGTAACAGAGTTAAACATAGATCATTCTAGTGCCAGGTCTCTGCTTTTATCAAGCATCCCACTGCCTACCATATGGAAAAGCATGCACTTGGCAAGACTCTTTATTTAATGATAAATGATGACCAGAGTCTCAAAGGAAACACTTTTCTCGTGTGTATAGCATGAGGATTCAGTAGCCAATCACTTCAAATCAAACCTCCAAATCTAGTCTTTCACTGAGGAAACCCTGGTTTCTGAGGGAAAGACAGCCAATCCCAAAGTAATTTGCCTCTATAAGGAAGTAGTCTATTACCTTGCCCTAAATAATGCAGCATTCAGTTATTACTTCCTGCCAGAGTGACAGTTTAAGCACAAGGCATTAAAAAACTGTTTTCTCCTGTTCTAACTATCTGTTATTTATTGCTTCATACACCACTTGTCTGAAAGTGATGGATAAATATTTGAAGGGAAAGATGCATCATTCTGGATGCTCCATGAAATTCAAGATGGATAAAAGTCAATGTTTCAGGCTCATCTACTTCTAGCTTTCTTTCTATAATGAGGTAAAAACAAGCTTTAAGTGTTTTTAAAGACTTTTCCAATTTAAAAAAAAAGAGAAAGAAACAGAAAAACAGCTTTATCAGTTTCTGTATCAAGTTCTAAAGGATAGTTTCTATTCCAATGTGTTAAAGATTATTTTTTTCAACTTTGGGAAAAATAAATGTACCTGAAACAATTAAATTGTCTTTCTGATTACAGTATTTTGAGATTATGACTCATTCTTTGGATTATGTTTTCACATAACAAAAGTAAAAGTAACCAAATACTGGCACAACCCACATAGTCACAGGCTACTTCTGTGATGAGAGTGAAACTCACAGCTGCACATAAAAGATCTTTAATTATGGCTGATTTGCATTGTTGAATGGCAGAAATCAATACAACATTGTAAAGCAATTTTCCTCCAATTAAAAAAAATTTTTAACCTCTTAAAACCAAGATAAATTTATTTATAATAATAATACTTGCAAATACTCTTAAACACTGCTGTATTTTAACTAGCAACTGTGCTAAGATTTTTTAAACCTAATTTATCACACTTAATGTGATAGTTCTTCTCCCTGAAAACTAGAGGCTCTCCCTGCCTCCTTAAGTATTTGTTTAAAACTACCTCAGTGAAACTTCCCCTTCTCACCTTCCTTAAAACTGCAACATCTCCTTTCTTCATATTGTCTATTGTCTTTTCTTCATTTTACTTTTTCCCATAGAATTTATCACTATCAGATATTGTATATATTCTACAAATGTATTTGTTTATTGCCTATCTTTCCCAATGTAAATGTAATCACCAAGAGGGAAAATTATTGTGATTATTTATGATTTATTTGTACTATTTTCTTCAGGGTTGCATCCCAAAGCCTATGACAGTAGCCCATCATTGATACTAAAAATATTAATTTAATAAAAGTGCTTAATCTTTACAAACAACCATCTGGTACATTATTAATCCATTTTGTAAAAAAAAAAAAAAAGCACAAAACTAAAAGACATACAAAAGTGACTTACTAAACTTATAAAGCAAATACTTACTGAATCAGGTTTATGGACTCTCAAGTTGAAACCTCTCTAATTCTCTATACTGCTTCTAGAAAACACAATCATCCTAATCAAAGTTTGCCTATTTGTTCTACAGATTTATAGATCTTTGAATAAACAGGTTTAGAAATGATAGCAAATGACTACACCCTTTAAATACCCTTCATGACTGGTCCTCTTGAGAAGATCATCCATGTAGATGAGCAGGGAGCTTTGGAAGGCACACAAATGGGGTGTGAGGGAGAGCAGGGATCAGCTCAGACCATCTGTATCAGCCCTGGAAATCAATGTGTTGACAGATGTCACTGCCTGTTTTCCCTCATAACCAGTAACCTGAATGTCACGAAACATTTGCTGAAATAAGAAAATGAAGTATGCACAAAATTTAAGCTTATGTAGGGACGTTATTAGAAAAGAGAAAACAGTGAAAAACTACACATATTGAAATCTTTATATACCATATGATACATGTTTAATATACACACTCATTCTGCAATATATATTTGTCTTGTTTATTTTATTTCTCAACATTCTGTAGCCCATTTTGAAAATAAAATCAAGTAATTCAGTTTCCCATTAGATACACCACATATATGCACTTGTATTCTATCTTTTCAAGCTTTTAAACCACAGAGACACAGCAAAGATTAGTCAGCATTTGAGGAACATGATGATGAGAATATATTTTGCTATTGCCATAACAGAGAGAGATGGTTAAATTAGGAAAGGAACTACTTCAAAGAAAGTATCATAGACATAAAGAATGGTTGAAATAATCAATATTCACCCAGCTGCTCAAACTTTTCCTACTGACCATTTTCTTCTCTTCACTCCCTTGGACTAGAGTGACAGGTATGTTAGGGATTGTAAGGTTGGAATTTTAAAGTTTAGCAGAGCTGAGTACCTCTTGAGAAAGTTTTTCTGAACCATTGTTTACTCTTTTGCCTATAAACACTACTAATATAGTAAAGAATATGTAACCTAAAGAAAACAGAAACTGACCAATAAATGATGTTAAGCATATGTGAGGGATGAATCTATGGGAAATGAGAATAGTTACTCCCTAGACATTATTAGTCACTCAAAAGTATGTCATGTCATAATGAGCTCCTCCAAGTGGTGAGTGTAAAGTAGAGCCAAAAATAAACCCACCTCTTAAGAAAGTGAAAGAAAGTAAACATGAATCAATTCCTTACCCAGGGAAACTGAAAATTATCTAACTGAACCCAAACAGTTCTATTAGGAAGACTCATTTAGCTTTATGAACTGGCAGATTCCACCTGAAATCCAAGGGACCTGATAAAACATGCAACATAAGAACATCATAAAGATAATCTGTAGCTTCCAATGTTGGTTGTAACTCACCTCCAATTCTCTGTTTCTGTTTAGTAAACAGAGGGCTACTGAAGTAAAGAATGTAATAATTTTTACAACCACCACTCTTCTAATTGATTTGTTTTTTTAACATCAACTTTGGGGTAAGTAAAAATCTTGCTAATGGCAGTGGCTGAAAATATCAAAGAGGGATACAGGCTGGAAAAAAAAAAGTGAACAATGAACCAAATGTTTGAATATATTTTTCCATTCCTATCTTTTTGAAAATGGAAAATAACAGGAAAAGTGAGGATATATTTTTTAAGTATAAATGTATCACACAAACTTGGGAAAAAATATTAGGTTTAAATGAGATGGAAATTTAAAATACTTAAATATTTCTAAAATTTACTTTAAGATGACGTAAAAGATGATAAAAATATGGCTCAGGTTTCCTCCAAAAGAGAGAACCAAAGAGCTCTTGTGTATTTCAATTAAAGAGCAATCCTACCAAGTATCTTATTAATGACATGTGAGCATAACCTCAGATATGCAGATGACACCATCCTTATGGCAGAAAGTGAAGAGGAACTCAAAAGCCTCTTGATGAAAGTGAAAGTGGAGAGTGAAAAAGTTGGCTTAAAAAGCTCAACATTCAGAAAACAAAGATCATGGCATCTGATCCCATCACTTCATGGCAAAGAGATGGGGAAACAATGGAAACAGTGTCAGACTTTATTTTTGGGGGCTCCAAAATCACTGCAGATGGTGACTGCAGCCATGAAATTAAAAGACACTTACTCCTTGGAAGGAAAGTTATGACCACCCTAGAGAGCATATTCAAAAGCTGAGATATTACTTTGCCAACAAAGGTCCATCTAGTCAAGGCTATGTTTTTTCCTGTGGTCATGTATGGATGTGAGAGTTGGACTGTGAAGAAGGCTGAGCACCGAAGAATTGATGCTTTTGAACTGTAGTGTTGGAGAAGACTCTTGAGAGTCCCTTGGACTGCAAGGAGATCCAACCAGTGCATTCTGAAGGAGATCAACCCTGGGATTTCTTTGGAGGGAATGATGCTGAAGCTGAAACTCCAGTACTTTGGCCACCTCATGCAAAGAGTTGACTCACTGGAAAAGACTCTGATGCTGGGAGGGATTGGGGGCAGGAGGAGAAGGGGATGACAGAGGATGAGATGGCTGGATGGCATCACTGACTCGATGGACATGAGTCGGAGTGAACTCCGGGAGTTGGTGATGGACAGGGAGGTCTGGCGTGCTGCGATTCATGGGGTCACAAAGAGTCAGACACGACTGAGTGACTGAACTGAACTGAGCAAGTCCCTATACGATTAATAATGAAAGTCATATTTTAATGTTGTTTAAATAATATTTTAATTTAACCAACAAAATGAAAAATTACAATAATATTTGTGTTTCAGAAATATGTAGTTTGTTTTTTTAATGAGTAAGCATTACATATATAATACATTACCTTTCAATTGCACTATAGGAAAAGCTAATTAAAAAAAAAAAAACAAAACACTCTACCATAATACATTTAAAAGCTTCTCAATATGGCATATTACACTGAAAGTTTAGAGTGACATCCACCACATTCCATAGGCATAACCTTATGCTAATAACTATCCTTTCAATTTCAGAATTCCTGAGCTAATCAGTCACTTTTTGTCCAGGGTGAAATTGCTCAAATTTTTTGCCCACTAATCAAGAACTACAAGCTTATTTGAACACTGGCTTTGCATGCATAGGAATCACACAGTCTCTGTAACATATGCACACATAAGTGGGTAAGAAGGGAACCCTAAGTCCCTCAACACAAGCCCACAAGTAGAGATGCAGGACAGTCTCTACGAAGGGAGCTGCCCTGTTATATACAAAAGATATCACGGCATAGGATTTAGGATCTGAGAGAATAGATCATCCTGAAAAGTGACTGTTTTCAATACATATCTTTTCTTAAAAGTATATTAAAAATTTACTATTATATAAAATTATAATTTCAAAAGTATTATGATCATAGAATGCACTTTTATCCTCTTCACACATTATATGCAAATTAAAAGAGTACTTCTGACAATGCCCTGAAAAATTTACTGAGGAAAGTTAAATAGAATAAGCCCCCAAATCAAAGGAAATGCTTAAGCCAATGATAAAGCTATTTATTTTTCTCTGTTCTGAAACACTGATTTTGTCTTCCAAAGATAAACTGCTCTCAGCACTTGTTTGGTCATTGTCTTAAGGGCATGGTAACCAAAGGTCATACACCACTAATTAATCAACTGCAGACTCATTTATGACCCCTGAAATAACTCTGCTAGGTCTCCAATCTTTCTTTCCACAGGAAAGAAGGCCAACTATTAAATATAAACATAACTATCCCTAAGTAATATTATTGCCTCATCTGTATGTTATTTCTATGATAAGAATAATACTGTGTAGTGCACCAGATATTAGTGATTGATGAAAGATGTTTGCCTTTGAGGGTTTTTTAATTAATTTATTTTAATTGCAGAGCAATTACTATATAATATTATGAGGATTTTTGCCATACATAGACATCAATCAGCCACGGGTACACATGTGTGTCCCCAATCTTGAACACCCCCCCACCATCTTCCCCACCCCATCCCTCTGGGTTGTCGCAGAGGAGCAGCTTTGAGTGTGCTGTTTCATGCATCAAACTTGCACTGGTCATCTATTTTATATATATTAATATACACTTTTTTTTAATTTAAATTTTTATTTTTACTTTATTTTACTTTACAATACTGTATTGGTTTTGCCATACATTGACATGAATCCGCCACAGGTGTACATGAGTTCCCAAACCATGAACCCCCCTCCCACCTCCCACCCCATATCATCTCTCTGGATCATCCCTGTGCACCAGCCCCAAGCATCCTGTATCCTGCATTGAACATAGACGGGCGATTCGTTTCTTACATGATAGTATACATGTTTCAATGACATTCTCCCAAATCATCCCACCCTCTCCCTCTCCCTCACAGTCCAAAAGTCTGCTCTACACATCTGTGTCTCTTTTGCTGTCTTGCATACAGGGTTATCATTACCATATTTCTAAATTCCATATATATGTGTTAGTATACTATATTTTTTTTTTCTGGCTTATTTCACTCTGTATAATCGGTTCCAGTTTCATCCATCTCATTAGAACTGATTCAAATGTATTCTTTTTAATGGCTGAGTAATACTCTATTGTGTATATGTACCACAGCTTTCTTATCCATTCATCTGCTGATGGACATCTAGGTTGTTTCCATGTCCTGGCTATTATAAACAGTGCTGCAATGAACATTGGGGTACATGTGTCTCTTTCAATTCTGGTTTCCTCAGTGTGTATGCCCAGCAATGGGATTGCTGGGTCATAAGGCAGTTCTATTTGCAATTTTTTAAGGAATCTCCACACTGTTCTCCATAGTGGCTGTACGAGTTTGCATTCCCACCAACAGTGTAGGAGGGTTCCCTTTTCTCCACATCCTCTCCAGCATTTATTGCTTGCAGACTTTTGGATCACAGCCATTCTGACTGGTGTGAAGTGGTACCTCATTGTGGTCTTGATTTGCATTTCTCTAATAATGAGTGATGTTGAGCATCTTTTCACGTGTTTGTTAGCCATCCGTATGTCTTCTTTGGAGAAATGTTTATTTAGTTCTTTGGCCCCCATTTTTTTGATGGGTGGTTTATTTTTCTGGAATTGAGCTGCAGGAGTTGCTTGTATATTTTTGAGATTAGTTGTTTGTTAGTTGCTTCATTTGCTATTATTTTCTCCCATTCAGAAGGCTGTCTTTTCACCTTGCTTATATTTTCCTTTGTTGTGCAGAAGCTTTTAATTTTAATTAGATCCCATTTGTTTATTTTTGCTTTTATTTCCAGTATTCTGGGAGGTGGATCATAGAGGATCCTGCTGTGATTTATGTCGGAGAGTGTTTTGCCTATGTTTTCCTCTAGGAGTTTTATAGTTTCTGGTCTTACGTTTAGATCTTTAATCCATTTTGAGTTTATTTTTGTGTGTGGTGTTAGAAAGTGATCTAGTTTCATTCTTTTACAAGTGGTTGACCAGTTTTCCCAGCACCACTTGTTAAAGAGATTGTCTTTAATCCATTGTATATTCTTGCCTCCTTTGTCGAAGATAAGGTGTCCATAGGTGTGTGGATTTATCTTTGGGCTTTCTATTTTGTTCCATTGATCTATATTTCTGTCTTTGTGCCAGTACCATACTGTCTTGATGACTGTGGCTTTGTAGTAGAGCCTGAAGTCAGGCAAGTTGATTCTTCCAGTTCCATTCTTCTTTCTCAAGATTGCTTTGGCTATTCGAGGTTTTTTGTATTTCCGTACAAATTGTGAAATTATTTGTTCTAGTTCTGTGGAAAATATCGCTGGTAGCTTGATAGGGATTGCACTGAATCTGTAGATTGCTTTGGGTAGTATACTCATTTTCACTATATTGATTCTTCTGATCCATGAACATGGTATATTTCTCCATTATATATCTACCTAAAGAAACTAAAGACCTATATATAGAAAACTATAAAACACTGATGAAAGAAATCAAAGAGGACACTAATAGATGGAGAAATATACACTTTTCAATGTTATTCTCTCAAATCATCCCACCCTCACCTTTTCCCACAGAGTCCAAATGTCTGTTCTTATAGGAATAATTTAGAAGGTTTTAACACAATTTTTAAAAATTTGGCTTATAATCCTATCTTTTTCTCTTTCTTCATCCCAAACCATGCAGATATTTTAAGACCAAATGTCAGAAATCTTACAAATGCACAGAGAAAGAATAAATGAGTAATATGTCCCTATCTATATCCCTGAAAAAGTTCTAAGATCATGGCACAAAGAAGGCAGAAAAATCAATCTAACAATGAAGAGAACCAATACACTTAAAGACAGTATCACTGAATAATGGAGGGAGATTGGCACCAAAAGTTCTATATGATGTATGATAAAACATGGTTCACTTTCAGAAATAATGGTGTTACAAAATATTAGAAGAGGAAACAATAATAGCTCTTTCACCATGAATCTTTTTTTCATATTATAGGAATATCTTGATAAATCAAAATGCAAGGACCATTTGGGAATCCAGATTTTATTTTTTTATTTGCTTATTTATTTATTAAAATATAAATTCATTTATTTTAATTGGAGGTTAATTACTTTACAATATTGTATTAGTTTTGCCATACATCAACATGAATCCACCACAGGTATGCATGTGTTCCCTATCCTGAACCCCTCCACCCTCCTCCCTCCCTGAATCCAGATTTTAAATCAACTTCTGTAAGTAACTCAAAATATGATCTTGATTAAGTCATTTAATTTTTTTGCATCTCAGTTTTCCTAAATATAAAACAAGAGACTGGGCATAGACAATCTTTAAGGTCATTTTCAACTCTAATACTCTCTGATCTGTGTGTTCAAAAACTTGAGGAATGAAGTTTTTATTGCAATATTCTATTACAATACACATATCTATCTGATGTATTTATACTAGTTACTTTGCATGTGAGTAAAGATGGCCTCAATTTTGAGATCCCTGAAGTCACAGACCAACCAGAAATCATGAGTATCTATTAACAGTACTAAGCAGGCTCAAACTTATGCTTCATGAATAACAGGGTGAGAGTAAAAGAAGATGGACATTAATAGCTCTGTGAGGGAATGAATCACCTTTGTTAACTGTTCACATTTTAAAAATCTACACTTATCTTAATTATCAAGTAGATAGGGAAATTATGCATGATAAAATTTGTGCTTCAAATAAGCAGGGATAAGACCATTATTCAAAAATTAACATTAAAAAATTTAAATGTCCATTGGAAAAATTTTTAAAGTAGCACTTTTCCTTTCTTTCTCTACTCATTTCAGAAAAATACATTCCAGAAAGATCAAAAAATTCATTAGAGACATTAAAACTTGGAATACTAAAATAAGTTACTAAATATTTTATATACTCTTTGGTGATAAAGGCCCCTCTAAATGTGTTCTACAACCATGAAAGTATTTAACTACCATGATATATTTAACTGAGATACCCTTACTAGTTCAAAAAATGGTAATGATGTACTGAAAAAGGTTAATATAAATAGGGTTTTAAAATAAAAGTGGCTGACATTAATTGCAGCAATATCTTTTTGGATCCATTTCCAAGAGTAATAGAAATGAAAACAAAAATAAGTAAATGGGACCTAATTAAACTTGAAAGCTTTTCCACAGCAAAGGAAAACTTTAAAAAAAGGAAAAGACAACCCTCAGAATAGGGGGAAATATTTGCAAACAAAGCAACTGAAAGGGGTTAATCTCCAAAATATGCAAACAGCTCATGCAGCTCAATATTAAAAAAAACAACCCAATCAAAAACCGGTAGAATATCTACGTAGACATTTCTCCAAAGAAGATATACAGATGGCTAAAAAGAACATGAAAAAATGCTCAGTATCACTAATTATTAGAGAAATGTAAATAAAAACTATAATGAGTTATCACCTCACACCAGTCAGAATGGTCATCACCAAAAATTCTACAAACAATAAATGTTGGAGAGGGTGTGAAGGAAAAGGAAGTCTCCTACACTGTTGATGGGAATGTAAATTAGTACAGCCACTGTGGAGGACAACATGGAAAACAGAGCTACCATATGATCCAGCAATCCAACTCCTGGGTGCATATCCAGAGAAAACTATAATTCAAAAAAATGTATACACCCCAATGTTCACTGAGGCACCATTTACAATAGCCAGGACATGGAAGCAACCTAAATGTTCTCAGTCCATTGACAGAGGAATGGATAAAGAAGATTACGTGTGTGTGCGTGTGTTTGTATATATATATGTATTTATATTGATATAGAAAGTGTTAGTTGCTCAGTCATGTCCTGTTTGCAACCCCATGGACTGTAGCTCACCAGGCTTCTCTGTCATGGAAACCTTCAGGCAAGAATACTGGAGTTGATTGCCATTTCCTGCTCCAAGGGATCTTCCCAACCCAGGGATCAAACTCATGCCTCCTGCATTGGCAGGTGTATTCTTTACCATCTTTACCATGAGGGAAGATGATATATATATGTCCACATATGTACATACACATATATAATATATACATACATTTGTATTGTATATGACTTGTATTTTGTATATGACTTGTATATTATATATGACTGCATATTATATATGACTGAATATTACTCAGGCATAAAAAGAATGAAATAATACCATTTGGAGCAATATGGATAGACTTAGGGATTATCATACTAAGTGAGGTAAGCCAGACAGAGAACAGAGAAATAAAATATCAAATGATAATGTTTGTATGTAGAATCTAAAAATGAAAAGAAAAAAAAAGATACAAATGAAACTATATCCAAAGCAGAAAGAGGCTCAGTTCAGTTCAGTTCAGTTGCTCAGTCGTGTCCGACTCTTTGCATCACAGACATACAAAACAAATTAATGATTACCAAAGGGGAAAGGTGGGGGGAGGGATAAATTAAGAGGTTTGGGATTAACAAAACAAGTGCCTGCATGCAAAGTTGCTTGAGTCATGCCTTTGTGACCCTGCGGACTGTAGCCCACCAGGCTTCCCAGTCCATGGCAATAGATAACCAACAAGGACCTACTGTATAGTGCAGGGAACCATACTCAATATGTTGTAATAACCTATAAAGGAAGAGAGTCTGAATAATAAAAATAATAATAGTATTACTGAATATATATATACACGCACACACACACAACTGAAACACTCTACTATACACTTGAAGCTAATAATATTGTAACTCATCGAGCCACCAGGGAAGTCCCAACTCATCTGTACTTGAATAGAATAAATAAATAAATGTTTTTAACATTAAAAGTGGAAAATAAGTAGAGGGAAACTCTTGATAGGAAGAGTCTACTACACAAGAACTCTTATAAATCAATAGATTAAAACCCAACATACCAACAGAAAATTAGGCAAAACACAAATAGGTAAATTATAAAATTCTGGTCACTTAAATATAGTACAATCTCATTACCAAATCCACATAATGAAACAGAAATAGGATTTATTGCTCTCACTTAGGTAGATAAAGATAAAACCCTCTACAATAGCCAGTATTATTAAGCCTATAAAAAAGTCATACAGAGTTGGTAGAATTTTCTGGAAGACTATGTAGTATTTTCAAACTTAAACTTGACATTAGCCTTTGACTCAAAATCTCATTACTGAATGTTTTCTTAAGAAAGTAGTTTCACAAGTAAAATTCCCATAGAAGGGAACTGGACATAAAATTATAAAAATATCCAAATTATTATATGATCCTCATTTGTTCAGACTACCAAAATAGAGTCTATAGTTGTATATATGTAAAAGGATATCTAGTAGTCATCAGCAAATATTAATTAACCACACTGAAGATGTTTTGTTCTGTCATTTTACAGTTAAATGCATTTCAATTATAATTTAATTTTAATTATAGAGATTTTGAAAAATATGTAAAAACATAAATGATAAAATGACCCAACCTTCATTATATTGATTAAAGATACTATTGTGTGGGTAGTCTTCCAGTCTATTTCAAATAGAATGTGTGTGCACATAGGGGTGTGTGTGTGTGTGTGTGTGTGTGTGTGTGTGTGTATTTCTGTAAACCACAATTACAATTAGCTAAAGGTGTAGTTCTGCACCATTTTGCAACATAGCATGTTTTACAAGTATCAATATATTTTAATGAACAATATGTAAGCATCCTTGTGTATATTTCTGAATATTTAAGATAAACATGGCTTCCAATGTTAAAATAGTCTTATCAAATTTTACTAAATTTTCCTGGAGAAGGAAATGGCAACCCACTCCAGTACTCTTGCCTGGACAATCCCATGGATGCAGGAGCCTGGTAGGCTACAGTCCGTGGGGTCGCACAGAGTCAGACACAAATGAGCAACTTCACTTTCACTTTTTCACTAAATTTTCCTTACCACTTGAAATTTGTTCAGGTTAGTTTTATTTTGTAGAAACAAAATGCCTTCAAAAGGAAAAAATAACACCAATTTTTCAATATTTTATGGGCTTTTGGTTTTGGCTATATTGTACACATCATGAGGATACAAAGCAATGATTTGAATTTTCAATTTAGAGTCACTAAATTAAAGAAACATAAAAAAAATAGAATTCTAAGTATATTATTTAGGTCATTCTACCTATAAATATTCACTATCTCAGAATCTATATAAAGATGTGATCAACAAAGATTTTCTGAACAGAATGTAGAATATAGTGTCCCTGCTGCTGTTGCTGCTGCTGCTGCTAAGTCACTTCAGTCGTTTGTGACTCGGTGCAACCCATAGACGGCAGCCCACCAGGCTCCTCTGTCCCTGGGATTCTCCAGGCAAGTGGCAAATGGGTTGCCATTTCCTTCTCCAATATACTGTCCCTAGGTAAACAATAACAATGTGAACACCAAGATATAACAGTATTTCAAATAAACTACTTAATTTCAAATAATTCTATATAAAGGCTAGTAGCCTGAAGAAGTAAATAAGTACCTAAAAATATTTAAATAATCATAAATTGGCACTCTCAAAGTTACATATGACAATCATAACTCTGCCTTTTAGAGATGGCAATCCAGGTAACCATTAACTATTCTAAATTAACATATTAAGTTTATGACATAGAACCAGTGCAGTCCAATTATCAGTATAGCCCAATCTCTGCAAGATCCCAATGACAATGTATTTGATGTTCAAAATGGAGATCACTGTCATAGAATGAAAGGTACACTGGACTTAGAAGAACACAATTTATATAATAATTCTAAAAGGATCTGGGCTCCTTCCTACAATGTATTTCTATAGCTGTGGAAACTGAGGCTGAACAAAGTTAAGCAACAAGTTTATGGGTATTTCCTGGTGCCTCAGCAGTAAAGAATCCACCTGCTAATTCAGGAGACACAGGTATGATTCCAGGGTCTGGAAGATCCCCTGGAGAAGGAAATGGCAACCCACTCCAGTACTCTTTCCTGGGGAATCACATGGACAGAGGAGCCTGGAAAGCTACAGTCCATGGGGTTTCAAAAGAGTTGACATGACTAAGCGAATAAACAACAACAAGTTTAAGATCATATTTATAAATAAATGGCAGAAATAAGGGTTGAGTCCAGATCTTCTCTTAATCAAATGACCTTTTCTAAAATGTCACTCTACCCTTTACACATGCATAGAGACCTTAGGGCTTCCCAGGTGGCACTAGTAGTAAAGAACTCTCCTGCCAGCGCAGGAGACATAAGGCATGGGTTCCATCCTTGGGTCAGGAAGATTCCGACCTGGGAGGAGGACATGGCAACCCACTCCAGTTTTCTTGCCCGGAGAATCCCATGGACAGAAGAGCCTGGTGAGCTACACTCCATAGGGTCACAAAGAGTAGGACATGACTGAAGTGACTTAGCATGCATGCACATAGAGACCTAATATGAAATCATGCATTTCACAAATATTGTTTTCTCCTACATATGTTCTTCCTGATGGATCATTCATATTCTCTCAAATTTCACTCCCTCACTTGGTGATATGAAAAACATAGTAAAGTCTAAGCTCTGAGATAATAGAAGCAAGTCCCAGTGGTAATTTCTCTAATCTTCCAGAAAATGATTCAACTGCTATTTTCCATTGATTCTCTTCTTTTTTTCCTTGAAAGCAGACTTATGCAATAAAAATTCCTCCTCTTGTCAACAAATCCTCTTAGCATCACATAATCATCTTTTCATGAAAAAGTAGCTAGGGGAACATTGCTAACAATTTCTACATGCTCCAGGACTCAAATTATTAGTGAAGCTTGCGGTTGAACAGAGGAAATTAGAAGTGTGTAGACACTGGACTGTCAAACACATCTCTGCCTCAGATTTACCGTTATTTTTCTTTGAGATGTCTATGTATCCAAGGAGATGTTAGAATCATATATTCTTAAGGTGACAGTATAATATGCTCTTCCTATTCAGTGCATTCAGTTTGACTGAGGTTAAAAGCAATAGCCTAAACATCAAAAACATGTCATCTTCAAATTAATAAGATTGATAACCCACTTTATGTTTTTATTATTTATACATAAGGCAAAACATGCAATTATCTCAGTAAAAGAAAAGTATTCCCAAATATATTTTATAATTTGAATTCACAATAACAATTATCCTGAAGACACTAAAATTTCTTTAAATGAGATTTAAATAATGTCATGAGAGAGATATGCAAGTATTTCTGCATCTACCAACTGAATATCACTTTTCTAATCAATTTCAGTCTCATTTTGTTCTCCTGAATCCTGAGTTCCTACAAGAGTTCCCTAGTTCAGTTTCATTTGGTTCATTCTTTAAACTGCTCTGACGAAAATATAAAAACTGCTTTCCTCAGGCCAGATATTCCTAAATTTGTTCTGCTTATGATGTTCTTAAAAATTTTCTTCTTAGTATTATAGGCCAAAGGAAATACCAACTAGCTTTATTTATTAAGTGGTTAGTTAGGTTAAGCACTTGAAGTAATCATTTCATATTAATTTCACAGACATTTGAAAAAATACATGTAAATTTAAAGTAGTTCATGTGATTGATATCCAATAGATGCTATTGTATATTTAAAAAATTTTTCAGCACACCTGCACATTTGTTGCAGCACTTGGGATGACTTCTCCATATTTTGGTATCCATAATTTTAGGGACTCTTAATTGTATTTAGTTTGTCTGTAAGCATTGCATGGCAGGGAGTGGACAGAATGCTTTCATTTGCAGAGACTTACACAATGTCTGCACATAGTAGGCCTCAAATAATATTTGTGAAATAAAAGAGGATGAGTATGGATGAATGACAAAGGGGATTAATGCTGATTTTATTTAAATGATTATCTAGGAATAGAGTACTTTGTAATACTGGGTGGCATACAAAAAAGGAAGCATCACTATGAACAAAGCTAGTGAAGGTGATGGAATTCCAGTTGAGCTATTTCAAATCCTAAAAGATAATGCTGTGAAAGTGCTGCACTCAATATGCCAGCAAATCTGGAAAACTCAGCAGTGGCCACAGCACTGGAAAAGCTCAGTTTTCATTCCAATCACAAAGAATGTTCAAATTAGCACACAATTGCACTCATCTCAGATGCTAGTAAAGTAATGCTCAAAATTCTCCAAGCCGGGCTTCAACAGTACATGAACTGTGGACTTCCAGGTGTTCAAGCTTGATTTAGAAAAGGCAGAGGAACCAGAGATCAAATTGCCAACATCCATTGGATCATTGAGAAAGCAAGGGAGTTCCAGAAAAACATCTTTTTATGCTCTACTGACTATGCCAAAGCCTTAGACTGTGTGGATCACAACAAACTGTGGAAAATTCTGAAAGAGATGGGAATATCAGACCACCTGACCTGACTCCTGAGAAATCTGTATGCAGGTCAAGAAGCAACAGTTAGAAATGGACATGGAACCATAGACTGGTTCCAAATTGGGAAAGGAGTATGGCAAGGATGTATATTGTCACCCTGCTTATTAAACTTATATGCAGAGTACATCATGCAAAATGCTGGGCTGCATGAATCACAAGCTAAAAGAAAGATTGCTGGGAGAAACAGCAATAACCTCAGATATGCAGATGATACCACCATTATGGCAGAAAGCAAAGAGGAACTAAAGAGCCTCTTGACGAAAGTGAGAGGAGAGTGAAAATGTTGGCTTAAAACTCAACATTCAGAAAACTAAGATTATAGCATATGGTCCCATCACTTCATAGCAAATAGATAGGGAAACAGTGGAAACAGTGAGAAACTATTTCCTTGGGCTCCAAAATCACTGCATGGTGACAGCAGCCATGAAATTGAAAGATGATTGCTCCTTGACAGAAAAGCTATGACCAGCCTAGACAGCATAATGAAAAGTAGACTTTACTGACAAAGGTCTGTCTAACAAAAGCTATGGTTTTTCCAGTAGTCATGTATGGATGTGAGAAGTGGACTGTAAAGAAAACTTAGCACTGAAGAATTGATGCTTTTGACCTGTGGTGTTGGAGAAGACTCTTGCGAGTCCCTTGGGCTGCAAGGAAATCCAACCAGTCCATCCTAAAGGAAATCAGTCCTGAATATTCATTGGAAGGACTGATGCTGAAGCTCAAACTCCAATACTTTGGCCACCTGATGCAAAGAAACGACTCATTGGAAAAGACCCTGATGCTGGGAAAGATTGGAGGCAGGAGGAGAAGGGGAAGGCAGAGCATGAGATGGTTGGATGGCATCACCAACTCAATGGACATGAGTTTGAGCAAGCTCTGGGAGTTGGTGATGGACAGGCAAGCCTGGTGTGCTGCATTCCATGGTGTGGCAAAGAGCTGGACATGACTGAGTAACTGAACTGAACTGAACTGATACAGCACAATGTTGGAGAATATTGGCTTCCAGCACTTTTTTGATATATGATTATGTCTCTCACATAGAAAATGAGACCTAGCAACTTAACATCAACATTTATAAAATGGAGATAATTACAGTATTGATTTCATAAGACTCATAGAGAATCAAATTAGAAATACATGCAATTCACCAAGTACAGCACTTGCTGGTAGTATGGTTTAGTCACTAATTCATGTCTGATTCATTGGGACCCCATGGACTACAACCCACCAGGTGTCTGTTCATGGGATTTCCCAGGCAAGATTATGGGAGTGGTTTGCTATTTTCTTCTCAAGGGGATCTTCCCAATCTAGGGATCGAACCTGTGACTTCTGCTTAGCAGGCAAATTCTTTACCACTGAGCCACTGATGTGCTGCAGTCCATGGGGTCGCAAAGAGTTGGTGATGGCTGAGCCACTGACATGCTGCAGCTTATGGGGTCTCAAGAGTTAGACACAACTGAGCAACTGAACCGAACTGAACTGAGCCACTGAGCCATCTGGGAAGCCATATACACTATTTAGTAAATATTATTATAAATATTTTGCCATTTTATGCTTTATACATAGATGGGAAGACAGTCAACCCTGGAAAATATGGGAATAAATAAGAGAATAGATCATAAAAACATTAAGAAGAGAACCAAGGAAATAATTATTTTCAAAAAGTGAACTATAGTTACACAAAGTAAGAAAGCACAGTTACTGTTTGCTTAGAAAACATATTCAAAGTGAAGGTTCTTCAGGGCCAGACTCAGAAAGCTGCAGTGTGACTGAAATCTGCCTTCTGCCAAAAGTGATACAAACTCAAATCCTTTCATTTCATAGCTTGAAATTGAAGACCAAAAGCATCTCATTTCTAATCAGATTCCTAATTACAGAAACACAGGCTAGCACCCCTATTGTACAGGGGCTGCCAGTATTTCCATTGTCAGTTCCCATTTTCAGGCTTATTACTAAAGCACACACTCTAGGCATAGATTGCTTGGCATAGAAGATTGTTGGCATAGAGAATCTCAGCATGGAAGGGAACATGCTTTACAAAATTTGGCATCAACTTCTCAACTGTAAATACAAAGAAACAGAAAGGCAACAGTGAAAAGTCAAGAAAACCCAGGGTGCTGGGGTTGGAAAGGGTGCTCAAGCTCATTTCAGCTGTAACATATAAATGAAAACCCATCTCAGACCAATTAAAGAGAAAATACTCATTTGAATTTAAGAAATATCACCAAACATCTGTAACAAACAGTAGAAGTAATATGATCTACCCATCTGAGTCCCATTAGTAAATACTGGCATAAATCTAATTTCAATATCTATGAGGGATTGCTTCTGCTTCAAATTTGGCCAAAGTTTTGAAAAAGGTAACATTTGTTCTCATTTTGAACCATTCTTTGCATTAAATTGTTTCTAAAGAATTACTCAGCCACCATTATTTATTTGTAAGCTTTCTGTCATATGCACTGAATGGTTAATGTGGCTATTTTAATTTCTTAAATATCTTTTGCTTTGACTTTGGTTTTACTAACAATTCTTAGCTTTTTAAAACTGCTGTTAGTACTACAGGTTGTTACAATTACTTAAGTCAATGCATACTTTTCTTTTAACAGATGTTCTTACAACTAAAATGATCCATATAAGAATTAGGTCTTAATGTAGATGGGGTCAGAAAAGAAATCTTTTGAAGAATTATATTGAAGATATTCAAGGTGCTTTTGAACTTATTTTCGATTGTGATTATCATAAAATGTATAGCAGCTATAAAGAAAACTTTAAAAGTTTTAATTCAGAAAAAGATAGGAGGCTATCACTTTTCTAGAGCCTACAACAATACAGAACCTTTCATGTGTTTCTAGGTTCCTTTCAGTAGATCAACCCAAGGTTGAGTCCTAAGCTTTGTTGGTTCATGTAGTCTTTAGGGCAGGAAATAACTGCTTTAATTCAAAAGATTATCCTTCTAGGTACTGTTATGTTACAGTAAACAAAATCTTATTTATGTCTGGGATACCTAATTAAGTAGAGTGAATAAAAAATTTTTAAAGCACCTGTGGATGGAGATCATAAAGAGTTCACAGAATTTAATACTTTGATACTTATTTAACTCATACTTTTTTTGCCACAAGTACAGCATCACTGAATTTATGAGAATCTTTGTTCACCCCTCTTGCTAGAAAATATAGCAATTTACTAAAAGTGGACAAGCAATTTATGGAACAAATTTTTAAATGGATAATGAAAACAGAATTATGAAGCAGGACTGGCCTCGAGAAATCATATTGTATATTACCATTCATGTTGAGTTACTATCTATTCCTTTTTAAAAGGCATCCAGAAAGAAACAGTTAAAACCTCTACAATAGTCAGTTCTGGATCTGATGCTATAAAAAATTTCTTCTTTGTGTCTAAACAAGTTTTCTTCTTCTACAATGTTTTCTTCTGGATGCTTTTCTCTTCTTTTAACCTCAATTAAGATGGAGTTTTGCTTGAAAAGAGAATGGCAATCCTCTCCAATATTCTTGCCTGGAGAATCCCATGGAGAGAGGAGCCTGGAGGACTACAGTCCATAGGGTCACAAAGATTCGGGCACGACTGAGCGACTAACACAACAACACAATAAGATGGAGTATTGAAAGCTATCTGTCTTTTGGAGGACAAGTTCGCAAACCATACATTCCCCTTTTCGAGACAATATAAGCTAGACAAAATTGAAAGTATGTAAACAGAGTTACACTAATTGATTTTTTAAATTGTATCAAAAGAAAAGATAGGTCCGCTCCTCACTCAGTTTATAAATTTTTCTTGGCAAGTCAACCCTGATTCTTTTTTTATTTTTTTATTTTTTTATTTTTTTAATTTTAAAATCTTTAATTCTTACATGTGTTCCCAAACATGAAACCCCCTCCCACCTCCCTCCCCATAACATCTCTGTGGGTCATCCCCATGCACCAGCCCCAAGCATGCTGTATCCTGCGTCAGACATAGACTGGCGATTCAATTCTTACATGATAGTATACATGATAGAATGCCATTCTCCCAAGTCATCCCACCCTCTCCCTCTCTCTCTGAGTCCAAAAGTCTGTTATACACCGCTGTGTCTTTTTTCCTGTCTTGCATACAGGGTCGTCATTGCACCTGTTTAAATTAGTAACTTTTTAATGCAGAACTAAAGATGCCTTTCACTTAACCCTTCAATGGAGGGTTACCTTTGATAGATAATAGTATGTATAATAGAAAGAAGAACTACACTGTAGATGTAGGTCTAATTAATAATGTCAGGATGATCACTTTTGGACTCTAATCAATTCTGTTATTTACATACAGTTGTTTTTATTACTTCCTGAAATTGGAATGACAGGTCAAATCACTGCTGTGCTACATAAAACCCTTTCCAATAAAGGAGCACTTTTACTATCATTTATTTTCTAATGCTAACTTTAAAATTTGTCTGCAAATGTCCAAGTTTTTCTATCCTCCATAATTAAAAAGAAAAATCTAATGAGAATCCAATGACTGAATTTGTGATTTGCTTTTTCTTTGTTCTACTTAAGGTACACAAATAGCACAGAGCTTGACCCCAAGACACATTTTCTAAATGCTAAGTGAATTATTTCTGTAAGTATGCAAACATATTCTAAGTTAAACAAGAAAATTTGGACCACATTTTATAAAATTCACCCTCTCAGGAAGCTAAAATAATTGATTAAAAGCCTTTCCCAATAGATTTACTGATTTAAGGCATAAGCTATATCTTATTCATCTCTGTATTATTGGGACTTTGCAGAGTTTCTCATTCCCTCACCTCCAGAACTTGAATGACTGAACGAAATAAAAATTTGCAAATTGTATCAATTTAACCACTTACTTAACCTTGATACCAAGACTGTGCATGCTTCCAAGTTTTCACAGTGAATATTAAGTACTGAATGAGTGTAAAAGCTACAACACTGGTATACATAAGTATATAAGTTAAGCACACAAGAAGGTAAATGTGTGTATATTGAAATTTTAAGTTTCTATTGTTGTTGTTCAGTCACTCAGTTGTGTCCGACTTTGTGACCCCATGACTGCAGCATGCCAGCCTTCCCTATTCTTCAGCATTTCCTGGAGTTTTCTCAAACTCATGTCCATTGAATCAGTGATGCCATCCAATAATCTCATCCTCTGTTGTCCCCTTCTCTTCATGCCTTCAGTCTTTCCCAGCATCAAGGTTTATTACAATGAGTCAGCTCCTCGCAGCAGGTGGCCAAAGTATAGGAGCTTCTGTTTCAACATCAGTCCTTCTAATGAATATTCAGGATTGATTTCCTAGGACTGACTGGTTTGATCACCTTGCAGTTCAATAGACTTTCAACAGTCTTCTTCAGAACCACAGTTCAAAGGCATCAGTTCTTCGGTGCTCAGCTTTCTTTACGATCCAACTCTCTCATGCATACATGACTAAAGGAAAAACCATAGCTTTGACTATACAGTCCTTTGTAGTTATGCCAAAGAATGCTCAAACTACCGCACAATTGCACTCATCTCACACACTAGTAAAGTGATGCTCAAAATTCTCCAAGCCAGGCTTCAGCAATACGTGAACCATGAACTTCCAGATGTTCAAGCTGGTTTTAGAAAAGGCAGAGGAACCAGAGATCAAATTGTCAACAACCACTGGATCATTGAAAAAGCAAGAGATCTACAAAAAAAACATCTATTTCTGCTTTATCGACTATTCGAAAGCCTTTGACTGAGTGTATCACAAAAACCTGTGGAAAATTCTGAAGGAGATGGGAATAGTAGACCACCTGACCTGCCTCTTGAGAAACCTGTAGGCAGATCAGGAAGCTACAGTTAGAACTGGGCATGGTACAACAGACTGGTTTCAAATAGGAAAAGGAGTACGTCAAGGCTGAATATTGTCACCCTGCTTATTTAACTTATATGCAGAGTACATCATGAGAAACGCTGGGCTGGAGGAGGCACAAGCTGGAATCAAGATTGCCAGGAGAAATATCAATAAACTCAGATATGCAGATGACACCACCCTTATGGCAGAAAGGGAAGAAAAACTAAAGAGCCTCTTTAGGAAAGTGAAAGAGGAGAGTCAAAAAGTTGGCTTAAAGCTCAAAATTCAGAAAATTAAGATTATGGCATCCGGTCCCATCACTTCATGGGAAAAAGATGGGGAAACAGTGGAAACAGTATCAGACTTTATTTTGGGGGGCTCCAAAATCACTGCAGATAGTGATTATAGCCATGAACTTAAAAGATGCTTACTCCTTGGAAGGAAAGTTATGACCAACATAGATAGCATATTAAAAAGCAGAGACATCACTTTGTCAACAAAGGTCCATCTAGCCAAGGCTATGGTTTTTCCAGTAGTCATGTATGGATGTGAGAGTTGGACTTTAAAGAAAGCTAAGAGCTGAAGAATTGATGCTTTTGAACTGTGGTGTTGGACAAGACTCTTGAGAGTCCCTTGGATGGCAAGGAGGTCCAACCAGTCCATCCTAAAGGAGATCAGTCCTGAATATTTGTTGGAAGGACTGATGTTGAAAAAGATTGAGGGCAGGAAGAGAAGGGGATGACAGAGGATGAGATGGTGGATGGCATCACTGACTCAATGGACAGGGCTTTGGGTGGACTCTAGCAGTTGGTGATGGATAGGGAGGCCTGGCGTGCTGTGATTCATGGGGTCGCTAAGAGTTGGACATGACTGAGTAACTGAACTGAACTGAGGTTTGTCATAGCTCTTTTTCCAAGGAACAAGTGTCTTTTAGTTTCATGTACATTTCTATACAAGCAATCAAACTTTACATTAAAGATACAAGTAATTAAAAATACTAAGGCACTAATACAGAGAGGGGATTGTTTGCTATTTCACTGAAAGTATACTCATACCTCTTGCTAACTGAAACTGCAATTTCCAGCTTAAATTCAGAATGACTGAATGAATTGTCCCAGAACACCAGAGAAATACTCTGAGATGATGTATAAACAGTCAGCCAGCTGTCATTTAGGGCCTCTGCAAAAAATTCACTTTGCCATTCCCAACTGAATAACAATAAGTATAATGTTATAATAGTTTCTACCATACTTCCAGCTTCACTTTATAGTACCCAATATCTATAATTTCTGTTGCTTTCTTAAGTGTAATCAGAAGAACTCACTCACCTAGAGCCAGATATGCTGGAGTACAAAGTCAAGTGGGCCTTAGGAATCAACAATTTGAATAAAGCTAGTGGAAGTGATGGAATTCCAGCTGAGCTATCTCTAATCCTCAAAGTTGATGCTGTGAAAGTGCTGCACTCAATATGCCAGCAAATCTGGAAAACTCAGCAGTGGCCACAGGACTGGAAAAGTTCAGTTTTTATTCCAATCTCAAAGAAAGGCAATACCAAAGAATGTTCAAACTACCACACAATTGCACTCATCTCACACACTAGCAAAGTAATGCTCAAAATTCTCCAAGCTAGGCTTCTACAGTATGTGAACTGAGAACTTCCAGATGTTCAAGTTGGATTTAGAAAAGGCAGAGGAACCCGAGATCAAATTGCCAGCATCCATTGGTGGTGGTTTAGTCCCTAAGTCGTGTCCAACTGTTTGCAAGCCCATGGATTATAGCCTGCCAGGCTCCTCTGTCCATAGGTTTCTCCGGGCAAGAATAGTGGAGCAGGTGGCCATTTCCTTCTTCAGGGGATCTTTCTGACCCAGGGATCAATCCCGGGTCTCCTGCATTGCATGCAGATTCTTTACAAACTGAGCTATGAGGGGGCAGTTGCCAATGTCTGTTGGATCATAGAAAAAGCAAGAGAATTTCAGGGAAAAAAAAAAAATCTACTTCTGTTTCATTGACTACACTAAAGGCTTTGTTGTGTAGATCACAACAAACAGTGGAAAATTCTTAAAGAGATGGGAATACCAGACCACCTTATATGCCTCTTGAGAAACCTGTATGCAGATCAAGAAGCAAGAGTTAAAACTAGACATGAAATAAAGAACTGGTTTCACATTGGGAAAGCAGTGGGTGAAGGCTGTATGTCACCTTGCTTATTTAATGCATATACAGAGTACAACATGTGAAATGCCAGACTGGATGAAGCACAAGGTGGAATCAAGATTGCCAGGAGAAATATCAATAACCTGAGATATGCAGATGACACCACTCTTATAGCAGAAACCGAAGAACTAAAGAACCTCTTGCTGAAAGTTAAAGAGGAGAGTGAAAAAGTTGGCTTGAAACTCAACATTCAGAAAACTAAGATCATGGCATCTGGTCCCATCACTTCATGGCAAATAGATGGGGAAACAACAGTGAGAGACTTATTTTCTTGGGCTCCAAAATCACTGCAGATGGTGACTGCAGCCATGAAATTAAAAGATGCTTGCTCCTTGGAAGAAAAGCTATGACCAAACTAGACAGCATATTCAAAAGCAGAGACAATAGTTTACTGACAAACGTCCATCTAGTCAAAGCTATGGTTTTTCCAATAGTTATGTATGGATGTTAGAGTTGTACCATAAAGAAAGCTGAGTGCCAAAGAATTGATTCTTTGAACTGTGGTGCTGGAGAAACTCTTGAGAATCCCATGGACTGCAAGGAGATCAAACCAGTCAATCCTAAAGGAAATCATTCCTGAATATACATTGCAAGGACTGATGCTGAATCTCCAATACTTTGGCCACCTGATGCGAAGAGTTGACCTATTAGAAAAGATCCTGATGCTGGGAAAGAATGAAAGCAGGAAGAGAAGGGGATAACAAAGGATAAGATGGTTGGATAGCATCACCAAATCAATGGACATGAGTTTGAGCAAGCTCCAGGTTTTGGTGATGGACAGGGCATGCTAGAGTCCATTGGGCTGGACGAAGAGTTGGACACAACTGAGCAACCGAATTGCACTGAAGTATTTGGGTAAATTTCTTACAGTGTTAAAGCCATCATTTTACATTTCCCACCTGTTTATTATGTCTTTAACAAACATCAAGTACTATCAGCACCTCATTAATACCCTGAGCCTCACATCTGGGTGCAAGAGCTCAACTTAGGTTTCTTTGTGTAGTTACTAGTTCTCTTGTATTCAAAGTTATTTACAGGATGTCACAACACAATTGATACCACATAAACTATTGAGATTTAATTCTGTGCTTTGGGGTTAAAATTTCACAGAACATTTTCAGTGTATTGTGTAATATTTTAGTTTCACTGTTCTAGATTCTTTTGATAAGGTTCAGAGTTATAATTTTACTTAAAATAAAACTATACATCTGTTTGCAGTTATTTAGCAAATTTTCAGTGACTCAGAAATATTAGATACTTCTTATGACCAACCTAGATAGCATATTCAAAAGCTGAGACATTATTTTGCCAACTAAGGTCCATCTAGTCAAGGCTATGGTTTTTCCAGTGGTCATGTATGGATGTGAGAGTTGGACTGTGAAGAAGGCTGAGCGCCGAAGAATTGATGCTTTTGAACTGTGATGTTGGAGAAGACTCTTGAGAGTCCCTTGGACTGCAAGGAGATCCAACCAGTCCATTCTGAAGGAGATCAGCCCTGGGATTTCCTTGGAAGGAATGATGCTAAAGCTGAAGCTCCAGTACTTTGGCCACCTCATGCGAAGAGTTGACTCATTGGAAAAGACTTTGATGCTGGGAGGGATTGGGGGCAGGAGAAGAAAGGGACGACCGAGGATGGGATGGCTGTATGGCATCACTGACTCAATGGACGTGAATCTGAGTGAACTCTGGGAGTTGGTGATGGACAGGGAGGCCTGGCGTGCTGCAATTCATGGGGTCGCAGAGTCAGACACGACTAAGCGACTGAACTGAACTGAACTGAACTCACTTTAAAGTGTGTACTTAAGATTCTAACAGAGATCCCAAATGTGGTTAACAGTAGGAGAGACAGAGAGATAAAGACAGAAATTGAGATGGAGATGGAGGATGAGAGGCAATAGTAGGAGTAGAGAGAGAGAGAAGAAAAGGTCATACATGAAAGTCAGTTATATTAGTGCAAGCATTGCTAATACACACTTCCCTGGTGGATCAAATGGTAAAGCGTCTGTCTACAATGCAGGAGACCCAGGTTCAATTCCTGGGTTAGGAAGATCCCCTGGCGAAGGAAATGGCAATCCACTCCAGTACTATTGCCTGGAAAATCCCATGGACAGAGGAGCCTGGTAGGCTACAGTCCATGGGGTTGCAAAGAGTCGGACATGACTGAGTGACTTCACTTCACTTGCTAATATAATCAATGATATAAGTCTCTAAGAAAAGCAAATAATATTTTCCTGCAATTTTTTTCTTGGGCTCATAAGAAGATTAGAAATCTTCTTTAATTCACCCAGACATTCTTTGAATCCTTTCAGTTGTGATACTGCTTGCTCGGAACTGTTTCCTGCTTTCCCTGAATTTTCCAAACTATTTTTTTGTTGATGGAAGTAGTGGAGGGAGAAAAATCATCTCTATACATTGCTGGCACAGCTAACATTTCAAAGTGAGCCACAGGCAGAAAAGCTGGAGGCAGAAAGATTTGTGGGATATTGTCTAAACCATCAGTAGAAGATGGCTTTCTAATATCTGATAGGAAGGCATATCATACCCAGTTCCTGATCTCTCTTAAAAGGAGAGTACATATTTCATTCTTCAAAGTCACCAAATAGCTTCTTCCTAACTAATATGCAGCTGTACCTGTGGACAAGCCTCTTCTGGGTCTACTTCCTGATTTATCAAAACCCTTTTTTTCTCCTATAATAATAAAGTAATTTTCTCTGCCCTAGGGAAACCTTGCCTGAAGAATGGCCTAGAGCAGGAAATCATCACCTGTCTGAGGTAAATGGATTATTATAGAGCACTAAGTTATTTGTAAGATTACTGCTTTTACATCTCTAATTATTAGCTATGTAGTTTGAAGAGTTAATGAATTCCATACCAGAGAACAGTTTATCAGAGCATAAAATGTACCCAATCCAGTCAAATGAAATTCTTCCTCATCTTTAGAACAAAACGTTTATATACTCTAGGACAAAGATAGCAATGCATTAAGGATTCCTCATATACAACTGAAAATGTGCTTTATCCTGTGCTAGAGATTTGAAAGCTTTGGAGGCAGAAGCAAAATTTAATTTCCAAATCTGTATAATCACTAATATCTGCAAAAATATGTATTCAGAAACTATATCAAAACTTTCTTATTTCATTGAAGTGTTGTAAAGCATAATATATTTAATGAGACATTACAAGATGTTCTTATGTTATATTATATAAGGGCTTAGATTAACTTAAAAAATACTGCGAAGTAAATGAATATGCTTTCTCTATATGCAATTTATTTTAAAAATTCAATGCTTAAATGTAAGAATTCTTAAAATTCTATCAAAATTGATGTTCAATCTTCTAAATCCATCTGTCCTTATATGTCCTCTTCAAAGACTTATTCAGTCATTGATAATGCCCAGTGATGATAGGTAGACTGTAAAAGCTGCCTACAAATAGAGCACCACGACTTTCATTGGTTTTTCAGGGCAAATTCTAAGTCTATATTTTGACATAAGTGGTCTTTGTAGCACCTAGAAAAGGATGATCACACTTACACATTTCTGTGGAGGAGAAACTAAAGAAATATGACAGCTTAACAGAATACATAAATGTAATAAGAAATAGTTTAAAGGAATTACCATTCATTTAAATGAGAAAACAATCCAAGGTTATATATGTCCCATATGTTGAAAAAAATCAGGTATCCATATCTCCAGTAACATGATTTTGGTTACAAAATGGAAGAATACTTATTTAATGAAACATATTAAGGAAGAGGAACTAAAGAGTCACTTGATGAAGGTAAAAGAGGAGAGTGAAAAAGCTGGCTTGAAACTCAACATTCAAAAAATGAAGATCATGGCATCTGGTCCCAACATTTCATGGCAAATAGATGGGGAAGCAATGGAAACAGTGAGAGACTTTATTTTCTTGGGTTCTAAAATCACTGCAGATGGTGACTGCAGCCATGAAATTAAAAGATAATTCCTCCTTGGAAGAAAAGCTATGACAAACCTAAACAGTGCATTAAAAAGCAGAGATATTACTTTGCCAACAAATATCCATCTCATTAAAGCTATGGTTTTTCCAATAATCATGTATGGATGTGAGAGTTGGACCATAAAGAAGGCTGAACAATGAAGAATTGATGCTATTGAACTGTGGTGTTGGAGAAGGCTACCAAGAGTCCTTTGGACTGCAAGGAAATCAAACCAATCAATCCTAAAGGAAATCAGTCCTGAATATTCATTGGAAGGACTGATGCTGAAGCTGGAACTCCAATACTTTGGCCACCTGATATGAAGAGCCGACTCATTAAAAAAGACCCCGAAAGACTGAAGGCAGGAGGAGAAGGGGATGACAGAGGACAAGATGGTTAGATGGTATCAATGACTCAATGGACATGAGTTTGAGCAAGCTCTGGGAGATGGTGATGGACAGGTCAGACTGGCATGCTGAAGTCCATGGGGTTGCAAAGAGTAGGACATGACTGAGCAATCAAACAACAACAACATTAAGAAATGACAAGCTTTCATTAATGCACATGTTCTTAAATGTCCACATGGTGAGAGACATACCGTTCTTATGTTTATGTCTTTTGCACCAAGAGCCTATGAGTAATTATGTGTTGTGAAAAAAGCATCAATCACTTCACTATCCAGAAAGTCAGTTTTTGTTGCTTTTTTATCCTATTTAGAGCCATATTTGGAGTCTAATTTACAGTAAATAACTGCTACGAATAAAAACCTGTTTTGAAACAAATGATTTCTTATGGATCATAGCTTTCTACCTTGTAGCCACTCCACTAAAACTATGAGATCCAGTACTAGTCGATGAGTGAAACCACTCAGTCGAGCAATCCACAGTGGAGAGGATTAGCTTACAACTGTTGCCACTATCAGCAAAACAGCAAGAAGCAGACAGTTCATTTTACAGAAACTTAATGGAGTGTATGGCTCTAGCTGTTTAATACAAGCACTGTCAAAGCATCTAGGCAAAAAGTCTCAGCTGTCGCTACTGACAAGCTGAGTAGAATTATTTGTTACACTAGACTACAGAGAGCACCAAAGAATGGCACGTGGTGCTGCTACCACACTGTCTCCATCCATACAGAGACAACATGCTTACGGTTGCCACAGACACACAACAACGGCATCGTCTCAAAAGACCTGAATCACACAATAGATATGAGGGTTTAATGTTCCACCCTTAGCATTTCAAAAGTGACAGCAGCCCATGAAGACTTGATAATATGTTCTAAGTATATACATTTGCTTAACAACCTATATATTTATTTTATATTTATATGGAGAAATTATCCACACATAAATACACATACATATTCACACACATATAATGAAACAATATCTGTGAGTCAAAGTCTCTTTGGTTAACTTCTATGCAAATCTAAGAGCTTTTGATTTTATTATTAACAACATATACAAAGGTTAATACTGAAAAACCTGATAAACACAAAATATTTTCATGAACAAATTATATATTCTCATCACCCTCTTTATCAGGACACTGAGAGTACATGTGTTTGCTTAACCAACAAGAAAAATAAAAGTAGGACTTGAGAGTAGACTACTAATTTAGCTAAGTTTCTGACACCAAGATAAATTGTAGTTTTTTTGGCTATGCAGACATCATCACTTTCACTTAAAAATAAGTCCTGCATATATAATTTAGCACAGTGCAATTAAACAAAAATTTGTATAGAAATGTGGTCGAAGAGGGAGAAAATGAAAACAAGAAACTCTATTTACAAATTGATTCAAAGAATGAAAACAAATAATGCACTTAAGTCTAGTTTCACTAAATCAAAGTACATGACTAGATATTTTAAAAATAGAGACTTATAATTAATTTATATTCAAATAGCTTCTATAGTTCTTTTAATTTATTAGGATTTTTAATCTGAATAATATTTACAAGTGGCTACTGATAAAGTTAGATAAGTAAATTTTTCAGGATAAAATACAACCAATATTTTCAATTTTAGTTGTTTATTCACTTAGTCAACATACTTATTGAAGGCTAAGTGATAAACATTTAGCTATTCGAGGTTAATCTGAGGAATAACGCAAGAGAGAGATGAATAATTTTCTCAAAGAACTATAAAATAAGGATGAGTTATGCACACAAATAACTATAATATAGGAGAAAGAGTGCCATGAGAAGAAAACTTAAATTATCGAAACAGCTCAAAACCATGAGAGATCTATTCTGTCCAGAAAATGAGCAGTGATGGAAAAGAGTATTCTCAACCATGGTGTCCAATGGGAAGCTCTTACAAGTTCTAAAGTTAAAATAAGTGAATGAATATCTCACATTATAAAATCAAAACACATTAACTTCAATAACAATTATGGTCTGAAAGAATTTTCTGAGATAGTCCCTTTTATCCCATTTATGGAGAACTAGAAAAGATACAGAGAATAGTAAGCCAAGGAAGGATAAGGTCAGATTTGCATTTTAGATGGCTCATTCTGCTGAAGTGTAGAGATGGCAATGAGACAGAAAAAGATTGCATATAGAAATATTCATTAAAAGATACAGAGATAAAAGTTAATAAGACAGTCTGAGACTGCTATCCTTACAAAGGCCTACACAAGCTTGGACTTTAGCTGGCATCTGGGAACTTCAATATCAAGAGGGTTCCAGAATCTCTGATAAGAATATGTAACTATGTTGGAAGCAACCTAAATGCCCAACATCAGAGGAATCAATAAAGGAGATGTGTTACATACATGCAATGGAATATTACTCAGCCATTAAAAATACTAAAATAATAACATTTGCTGCAACATGGATGGACCTAGAGATGGTCATACTGAATGAAGTAAGTCAGAGAAGGAGAAATATTGTATGATAGCTCTTATATATGAAATCTAAAAAGAAAAAAAATTCCATGGACAGAGTTGCTTGGTGGGCATAATAGGAATTACATATTGGATACAAGCCCCTTCACAGGTCTTGCATATATATCTTGCATGGATCTATGAGTTCGCACAACTCAAGGAAGCTATGAGCCATGCTGTGTAGGGCCACCTAAGAGGAACAGGTCAAAGTGGTGAGTTCTGACAAAATGTGGTTCACTGGAGGAGAGAATGGCAGACCACTCCAGTATTCTTACCATGAGAACCCCATAAACAGTTTGAAAATGCAAAAAGATAGCACATCAGAAGATGACAGAAAGACTCACAGACTTAGAAAACAAACTTATAGACCAGGGTGAAGGGTGGGGTATGAGATAGTTAGGGAGTTTGAGATGGACACGTATACACTGCTGTATTTAAAATGGATAACCAGGTCCTAAGATAGCTGAGGAATGAGATGGGGAGACCACTTTCTCCCCAACAAATCCATCAAAAGAACATTTTAACACTGAGCAAACTCCACAAAACAACTTCTGAAGGCTGGCAGAGGACATCAGGCACCCAGAAAAGCAGCCCATTGTCTTCAAAAGGAAGTAGGACAAAATATGAAAGATAAAAAGAGAGAGAAAAGAGTTAGGGATGGAGATCCATCCCGGGAAGGGAATCTTAATAGACGAGAAGTTTCCGAACACCAGGAAACCCTCTCTGGAGGGTCTGGAAGAAGTTTTCGAATCTCTGAGGGCAACATAATGAGGAGAAAAAATAAATAAATAAAACCCACAGATTACGTGCCTAAAGGCAACTCCCAGCAGAGAAGTACCCCAGATGCTCGCATCTGTCACCAGCAAGTGGGGGCTGAACGGAGAGGAGCAGGTGGCATTGCTTAGGGTAAGGACCAGGCCTGAATGCCCTGAGGGCAATCTGAGGGAGCTAACATGAGATAGCAACTGAACTGTGGGATAGCCAGAGAGAGAGAGAGGGAAAAAAAACAGAGAGAGAGAATTATCCCGCGAAAAGCCCTAACCTAAGGCACTGCTGGACAGCTCACAGAACAAAGGACTGAGCGAATACCAGAGAAGAGCTAGCCCGCTGCAGACCGGCCCATCCCCCACTAGAGGCAGGGGGTAGGCGGTGCCAGCCAGAGCCAGAAAAGGGGCAAACTCGGCCCCAGGGAGGGCATCCCCTACCAAACTTTGAACAGGCTTCCAGTTTTTCACCAAAGACTTCCTGAGATTCTGGACAGTTGACATCTGCTGGGAGGGTCGCAGCCAGAAATAAGCTCCCAAGAAGAGACATACAGCACACTGGAGATGGGTGCTCCTGGAAACCAAGCAGCTGGGACAGGGAGGTGATAAGACGCACCGCACCTGAGGAGAGTGTGCTCGCCAAGCACCTGGTCTCCTGAGCTGCTCCGACCGGGAAAGTGTACAAAACGCAGGCCTGACAGAGTCTGTGCCTTTGTGGAGTACCTGAGAACCTGAACCTGAAAGGCTTAGACCTGGGAAGTGCACGCAACCCAGGGCCCACACCTTGCAGAACAACCTGAAGCCTGAGTAGTGTAGACTGGGAAAACACACGCTGTGAGCGGGGGCAAACCCAGCGTGGCCCAGACACTGCCAGCAGCCCCCACACATGCCAGTGATATTTGTTTGCAGTGCTCCTCCCTCCCCACAGCACAACTGAACAAGTGAGCCTAAACAAGAGACCACCTTTGCCCCCTTGTGTCAGGGCAGAAATTAGACACTGAAGAGACTGCAAACAGAAGCAGCCAAATAAACAGAGGGAACCGCTTTGGAGTTGACAGGTGAAACAGATTAAAATCCCTGTAGTCAACACCGACTACATTGAAAGAGGCCTATAGATTTTGAGAAGTTTAAGCTAGAACAAGGAACTATCTGAAACTGAACTGACCCCACACTGCCCACAACAGCTCCAGAGAAATTCCTAGATATATTTTTACTGTTATCATTTTTTAATTTTTTTATTTTTTTAAGTCCTGTATTACTCCTTTAATTTTCATTTTTATAACCTACTATTTATTACCTTGCAAAAAAAAAGACCCTATTTTTAAAGCAAACTTCATATATATTTCTTATACTTTTTGTAATTTTTTTAATATTGCATTTTTGAGAGTCTAACCTCTATTCTAGATTTTTAATCTTTGCTTTATAGTGTTTGTTATCAATTTTGTACATTTAAGAATACAATCTTCAGTACCCATTTTTACTTAGGAGTGTGATTACTGGCTTGATTACTCTCTCCTCCTTTTGACTCTCCTATTTCTCCCCCAGGTCACCTCTATCTCCTCCCTCCCCTTTCTCTTCTCAACCCAATTCTGTGAATCTCTGTGGGTGTTTCAGGCTGCAGAGAACACTTAGGGAACAGAGTACTGCCTAGATCTATATCTCTCTTTTTCATTTCCCCTTTTCTCCTCCTGCTCACCTGTATCTCATTCCTCCCTCTTCTCTTCACTATGTAACTCCATGAACCTCTCTGAGGGTTCCAGATTTTGGAGAGCTCATAGGGAATTCTTTACTGGCTAGATTGCTCTCGCCCCCTTTAGATTCCCCCTCTTCTCCTCTTGGTCACTTCTATCTCCCTCCTCCCTCTTCTCTTCTCCATGTAACTCTGTGAACCTCTCTGGGTGTCCCTCACTGTGGAGAATCTTTTCACCATTAACCTAGTTTTATTATCAGTGCTGTATGGATGGAGAAGTCTTAAGGCTACTGTAAGAATAAGACTGAAAACCAGAGGCAGGAAGCTTAAGCCCAAAACCTGAGAACAACAGAGAACTCCTGACTCCAGGGAATATTAACTGATAAGAAATCATCCAAAAGCCTACATGCTGCTGCTGCTGCTGTCAGTTCAGTCGTGTCCGACTCTGTGCGACCCCAGAGACAACAGCCCACCAGGCTATCCCATCCCTGGAATTCTCCAGGCAAGAACATTGGAGTGGGTTGCCATTTCCGTCTCCACTGCATGAAAGTGAAAAGTGAAAGTGAAGTCGCTCAGTCGTGTCCAACTCCTAGTGACCCCATGGACTGCAGCCTACCAGGCTCCTCCATCCATGGGATTTGCCAGGCAAGAGTACTGGAGTGGGTTGCCATTGCCTTCTCCGAAAAGCCTACATACCTACACTGAAACCAAGCACCAAACAAGAGCCAATAAGTTCCAGAGCAAGACATACCATGCAAATTCTCCAGCAACATAGGAACATAGCCCTGAGCATCAATATACAGGCTGCCCAAAGTCACACCAAAGCCATAGACATCTCGAAACTCATTACCAGACATTTCTTTGCACTCCAGAGAGAAGAAATCCAGCTCCACCCACCAGAACACCAAAGCAAGCTTCCCTAACCAGGATACCTTGAGAAGCCAATCATTCAACCCTACCCACAGGGAGGAAACTCCACAATAAAGAGGAACCACAAACTGCCAGAATACAGAAAGGCCAACCCAAACACAGTAATCTAAACAAGATGAAAAGGCAGAGAAATACTCAGCAGGTAAAGGAACATGATAAATGGCCACCAAACCAAAGAGGAAGAGATAGAGAGTCTACCTGAAAAAGAATTCAGAATAATGACAGTAAAAATGATACAAAATCTTGAAAACAAAATGGAGTTACAGATAAATAGCCTGGCAACAAGGATTGAGAAGATGCAAGAAATGTATAAGAAGGACCTAGAAGAAACAAAAAAGAATCAATTAATAATGAATAATGCAATAAATGATATCAAAACACTCTGGAGAGAACCAACAGTAGAATAATGGAGGCAGAAGATAGGATAAGTGAGGTAGAAGATAGAATGGTAGAAATAAATTTAGCAGAGAGGAAAAAAGAAAAAAGAATCAAAAGAAATGAGGACAACCTCAGGGACCTCTGGGACAATGTGAAACACCCCAACATTTGAATCATAGGAGTTCCAGAAGAAGAAGACAAAAAGAAAGGACATGAGAAAATATTCAAGGAAATAATAGTTGAAAACTTCCCTAAAATGGGGGAGGAAATAGTTACACAAGTCCAAGAAACCCAGAGAGTCCCAAACAGGATAAACCCAAGGCAAAACACCCTAAGACGTATTAATCAAATTAACAAAGATCAAACACAATAAAATACTAAAAGCAGCAAGGGAAAAACAACAAATAACCCACAAGGGGATTCCCATAAGGATAACAGCTGATCTTTCAATAGAAACTCTTCAGGCCAGAAGGGAATGGCAGGACATACTCAAAGTGATGAAAGAGAAAAACCTACAACCCAGATTACTGTACCCAGCAAGGATCTCATTCAGATATGAAGGAGAAATCAAAAGCTTTACAGACAAGCAAAAGCTGAGAGAATTCAGCACCACCAAACCAGCTCTTCAACAAATGCTAAAGGATATTCTCTAGACAGGAAACACAGAAAGGGTGTATACACTCAAACCCCAAAAAACAAAGTCAATGGCAATGGGACCATACTTATAAGTAATTGCCTTAAATATAAATGGGTTGAATGCCTCAACCAAAAGACAAAGACTGGCTGAATGGATACAAAAATAAGACCTGTATATATGCTGTCTACAAGAGACCCACCTCAAAACAAGGGACATATACAGACTGAAAGTGAAAGGCTGGAAAAAATTGAAAGTGAAAAAATATTTCACACAAATGGAGACCAAAGAAAGCAGGAGTAGCAATACTCATATCTGATAAAATAGACTTTAAAATAAAGGCTGTGGAAAAAGACAAAGAAGGGCACCACATAATGATCAAAGGATCAATCCAAGAAGATTCAGTTCAGTTCAGTTGCTCAATCATGTCCGACTCTTTCCGACCCCATAAATCACAGCACGCCAGGCCTCCCTGTCCATCACCAACTCCTGGAGTTCACTCAGACTCACGTCCATCATCGAGTCAGTGATGCCATCCATCCATCTCATCCTCGGTCGTCCCCTTCTCCTCCTGCCCCCAATCCCTCCCAGCATCAGAGTCTTTTCCAATGAGTCAACTCTTCACATGAGGTAGCCAAAGTACTGGAGCTTCAGCTTTAGCATCATTCCTTCCAAAGAAATCCCAGGGTTGATCTCCTTCAGAATGGACTGGTTGGATCTCCTTGCAGTCCAAGGGACTCTCAAGAGTCTTCTCCAGCACCACAGTTCAAAAGCATCAATTCTTCGGCGCTCAGCCCAAGAAGATATAACAATTATAAATATATATGCACCCAACATAGGAGCACCACAATATGTAAGGCAAATACTAACAAGTATGAAAGGGGAAATTAACAATAACACAATAATAGTGGGAGACTTTAATACCCCACTCACACCTATGGATAGATCAACTAAACTGAAAATTAACAAGGAAACATAAACTTTAAATGACACAATGGAACATCTAGACCTAATTGATATCTGTAGGACATTTCACCCCAAAATAATGAATTTCACCTTTTTTCTCAAGTGCACATGGAACCTTCTCCAGGATAGATCACATCCTGGGCCATAAATCTAACCTTGGTAAATTAAAAAAAAAAAAAAATGAAATCATTCCAATCATCTTTTTTGACCACAATGCAGTAAGATTAGACCTCAATTATAGGAAAGAAACTATTAAAAATTTCAACATATGGAGGCTAAACAATATGCTTCTGAATAACCAACAAATCATAGAAGAAATCAAAATATGCATAGAAATGAATGAAAATGAAAACACAACAGCCCAAAACCTATGGGACAATGTAAAAGCAGTGCTAAGGGGAAAGTTCATAGCAATACAGGGTTACCTGAAGAAACAAGAAAAAAGTCAAATAAATAACGTAACTCTACACCTAAAGCATCTAGAAAAGGAAGAAATGAAGAACCCCAGGGCTTGTAGAAGGAAATACATCTTAAAAATTAGGCCAGAAATAAATGTAAAAGAAACAAAAGACACCATAGCAAAAATGAACAATGCTAAAAGCTGGTTCTTTGAGAAGATAAATAAAATTGACAAACCATTAGCCAGACATATCAAGAAACAAAAGGAGAAGAATCAAATCAACAAAATTAGAAATTAAAATGGAGAAATCACATAAAGACAACACAGAAATACAAAGGATCATAAGAGACTACTATCAGCAACTATATGCCAATAAAATGGACAACTTGGAAGAAATGGACAAATTCTTAGAAAAGCACAACTTTCTAAAACTGAACCAGGAATAAATAGAAAATCTTAACAGACCCATCACAAGCATGGAAATAGAAACTGTAATCAGAAATCTTCTAGCAAACAAAAGCCCAGGTCCAGACAGCTTCACAGCTGAATTCTACCAAAAATTTAGAGAAGAGCTAAAACCTATCTTACTGAAACTCTTCCAGAAAATTGCAGAAGGTAAACCTCCAAACTCATTCTATGAGGCCACCATCACCCTAATACCAAGACCTGACAAAGATGCCACCAAAAAAAGAAAACTACAGGCCAATATCACTGACGAACATAGATGCAAAAATGCTTAACAAAATTCTAGCAAACAGAATCCAACAACACATTATTAAAAAGATCATATATCATGACCAAGTGGGCTTTATCCCAGGAATGCAAGAATTATTTAATATCTGCAAATCAATCAATGTAATACACCACATTAACAAATTGAAAGATAAAAAATATATGATTATCTAATAGATGAAAAAAAAAGTCTTTGACAAAATTCAACATCCATTTATGATAAAAAAAAAAAAAACTCTCCAGAAAGCAGGCATAGAAGGAACATACCTCCACATAATAAAAGCTATAAATGGCAAACCCACAGCAAACATTATCCTCAATGGTGAAAAATTGAAAGCATTTCCCCTAAACTCAGGAACAAGGCAAGGATGCCCACTCTAATCACTACTATTCAACATAGTTTTGGAACTTTTGGCCACAGCAATCAAAGCAGAAAAAGAAATAAAAGGAATCCAGATTGGAAAAGAGGTAAAACTCTCACTGGTTGCAGCTGACATGATCCTCTACATAGAAAACCTTAAAGACTCCACCAGAAAGTTACTAGAGCTAATCAATGAATATAGTAAAGTTGCAGGATAAAAAATTAACACAGAGAAATCAATTGCATTCCTATACACTAACAATGAGAAGATAGAAAGAGAAATTAAGGAAACAATCCCATTCACCATTGCAAAGAAAAGAATAAAATACTTAGGAATAAATCTACCAAAAGAAATAAAAGACCTATATATAGAAAACTATAAAACACTGATGAAAGAAATCAAAGAGGACACAAATAGATGGAGAAATATACCATGTTCATGGATTAGATGAATCAACATAGTGAAAATGAGTATAATACCTAAAGCAATTTATAGATTCAATGTAATCCCTATCAAGCTACCAACAGTATTTTTCACAGAACTATAACAAATAATTTCACAATTTGCATGGAAATACAAAAAAACCTCGAATACCCAAAGCAGTCTTGAGAAAGAAGAATGGAACTGGATGAATCAACCTGCCTGACTTCAGGCTCTACTACAAAGCTACAGTCATCAAGACAGTATGGTACTGGCACAAAGACAGAAATATAGATCAATGGAACAAAATAGAAAGATCAGAGATAAATCCACACACCTATGGACACCTTATCTTTGACAAAGGAGGCAAGAATATACAATGGAGAAAAGACAATCTCTTTAACAAGTGGTGCTGGGAAAACTGGTCAACCACTTGTAAAAGAATGAAACTAGAACACTTTCTAACACCATACACAAAAATAAACTCAAAATGGATTAAAGATCTAGATGTAAGACTAGAATCTATAAAACTCCTAGAGGAAAACATAGGCAAAACACTCTCCGACATAAATCACAGCAGGATCCTCTATGACCCACCTCCCAGAATACTGGAAATAAAAGCAAAAATAAACAAATGGGACCTAAATAAAATTAAAAGCTTTTGCACAATGAAGGAAACTATAAGTAAAGTGAAAAGACAGCCTTCAGAATGGGAGAAAATAATAGCAAACGAAGCAACTGACAAAGAATTAATCTCAAAAATATACAAGCAACTCCTGCAGCTCAATTCCAGAAAAGTAAATAACCCAATCAAAAAATGGGTCAAAGAACTAAACAGACATTTCTCCAAAGAAGACATACAGATGGCTAACAAACATATGAAAAGATGCTCAACATCACTCATGATCAGAGAAATGCAAATCAAAACCACAATGAGGTACCATCTCACGCCAGTCATAATGGCTCCTATCCAAAAATATACAAACAATAAATGCTGGAGAGGGTTTGGAGAAGAGGGAATTCTCTTACACTGTTGGTGAGAATGCAAACTAGTACAGCCACGATGGAGAACAGTGTGGAGATTTCTTAAAAAACTGGAAATAGAACTGCCATATGACCCAGCAATCCCACAGCTGGGCATACACACCGAAGAAACCAGAATTGAAAAAGACACGTGTACCCCAATGTTCATCGCAGCATTGTTTATAATAGCCAGGACATGGAAGCAACCTAGATATCCATCAGCAGATGAATGGATAAGAAAGCTGTGGCACACATACACAATGGAGTAATACTCAGCCATTAAAAAGAATATATTTGAATCAGTTCTAATGAGGTGGATAAAACTGGAGCCTATTATACAGAGTGAAGTAAGCCAGAAAGAAAAACACCAATACAGTATACTAATGCATATATATGGAATTTAGAAAGATGGTGATGATAACCCTATTTGCAAGACAGCAAAAGAGACACAGATGTATAGAACAGTCTTTTGGACTCTGTGGGAGAAGGCGAGGGTGGGATGATCTGAGCGAATAGCATTGAAACATGTATATTATCATATGTGAAAGAGATCACCAGTCCAGGTTTGATGCATGAGACAGGGTGCTCAAGGCTAGTGCACTGGGATGACCCAGAGGGATGGGATGGGGAGGAAGGTGGGAGAGGGGTTCAGGATGGGGAACACATGTAAACCCATGTCTTACTCATATCAATGTATGGCAAAAACCACTACAATATTGTAAAGTAATTAGCCTTCAACTAAAATAAATAAATTAGCAAATAAATATTTAAAAATTTAAAAAAAAAAAAGGATAACCAACAAGGACCTACTGTATAACACATGGAACTCTGGTCAATTTTATATGGCAGCCTGGATGGGAAGGGAGTATGAGGGAGATTGGATATATGTATATGTATGGCTGAGTCCCTTTGCTGTTCACCTGAAACTATCACAACATTGTTTCTCAGCTATACTCCAAACAAAATAAAGTTTTAATTTTTTTTTTTAAATATGTAACTGTGTGTGCCCAAAGTGTTTATGCAAACAATAGCTCATGCTAAACACCTGATTTTCTTCTCTGTGACTACTAGAATCTTGGTATGTGTCAGGCAGAAATTATGTATCTAGTCAATCTCCAATAAAACTGTGAGTACCAGGTCTCCAATGAAATTCCCTAGGAGACAACATTTTACCCATGTTGATACAAATCATTCCTGGAGGGTTTACACATATCCTATGTAACTCCACTGAGAGAGGATGCCTGGAATCTTGTCTTAGGTTTCCTCTAGGCTCTACTCAATGTGCCTCTTGCCTTTATTGATTTGGTTTGATAGTCTTCCACTGTAATAAATCACAGCAATGAATACAACTATATGCTAAGGCCTGTGAATTCTCCCAGCAAAACATCAGACATAGGGATGGTCTTGGGGACCATAAAACAGATGGCTTTGTCTTCCCAAAGATGAAGGAGGTCTGAACTAGTGCAATCACAAAAGGGATGAAAGACCAATAAAAGGAAATGGCTGAAAGAAGGGACATCTGATTCAAACAGACTTAGATGCAAATTTCAGCTCCATTACTGATTAACCCTGAGAAAGTGAAAGAGAAAGTCTCTCAGTTACATCCCACTCTGCCACTCATAGACTGTCCAGGCAAGAATATTGTTTCCGGCAGCGGTTCCCTTCTCCTGGGGAATCTTCCCAACACAGGGATCAAACCTAGGTCTCCCACATTGCAGGCAGATTTTGACCAGCTGAGCCACCAGGGAAGCCCAAGAACAGCAAGTCATGCTCATACTAAACATTTAATAGGAGATATCTAGCAAAAAGCTGGGTATCTTAATCTGAAGACAGTCAGAAGATTTATTTATGAGAAAAGCATTTTTGCAGTCAGGCAGTATTAATATAAGCATTCAGTTCAGTTCAGTCGCTCAGTTGTGTCTGACTCTTTGCGACCCCATGGACTGCAGCACACCGGGCCTACCTGTCCATCACCAACTCTGGGAGTTTGCTCAAACTCACGTCCATTGAGTTGGTGATGCCATCCAACCATCTCATCTTCTGTCATCCTGTTATTCTCCTGCCTTCAATCTTTCCCAGCATCAGGAGCTTTACAAATGAGTCAGTTCTCTGCATCAGTGGTCAAAGTATTGGAGTTTCACCTTCAGCATCAGTCTTTCCAATGAATATTCAGGACTAACTTCCTTAAGGATGGACTGGTTGTATCTCCTTGCAGTCCAAGGGACTCTCAAGAGTCTTCTCCAACACCACAGTTCAAAAGCATCAATGCTTCGGTGCTCACCTTTCTTTATAGTCCAACTTTCACATTCATACATGACTACTGGAAAAACCAAAGCTTTGACTAGATGGACCTTTGTTGGTAAAGTATTTTCTCTGCTTTTTAATATGCTGTCTAGGTTGGTCATTACTTTTCTTCCAAGGAGCAAGCGTCTTTTAATTTTATGGCTGCTGTCACTATCTGCAGTGATTTTGGAGGCCAAAATAATAAATTATGTCACTGTTTCCATTGTTTCTCATCTATTTGCCATGAAGTGATGAGACCAGGTGCCATGATCTTACTTTTCTGAGTGTTGAGTTTTAAACCAACTTTTTCACTCTCCTCTTTCACTTTCATCAAGAGACTCTAGTTTTTCTTCGCTTTCAGCCATAAATGTGGTGTCATCTACATATCTGAGGTTATTGATATTTCTCCCAGCAATCTTAATTCCAGCTTGTGTTTCATCTTGTCCAAGATTTCTCATGATGTACTTTGCATATATGATAAATAAGCAGGGTGACAATATATAGCCTTGACTTACTCCTTTCCCTATTTGGAACCAGTCTGTTGTTCCATGTCCAGTTCTAATTGTTGCTTCTTGATCTGCATACAGATTTCTCAGGAGTCAGGTCAGGTAGTCTGATATTCCCATCTCGTAAAGAATTTTCCAGAGTTTATTGTGATCCACATAGCCAAAGGCTTTGGCATAGTCAAAAAAGCAAGGTAGATGTTTTTCTGGAACTCTTTCACTTTATCAATGATCCAACACGTGTTGGCAATTTGATCTCTGGTTCCTCTGCCTTTTCTAAATCCAGATTGAACATATGGAAGTTCATGGCTCACGTACTGTTGAAGCCTGGCTTGGAGAATTTTGAGCATTACTTTACTAGCGTGAGATGAGTGCAATTGTGTGGTAGTTTGAGCATTTTTTGGCATTGTCTTTCTTTGGGATTGGAATGAAAACTGACCTTTTCCAGTCCTGTGGCCACTGCTGAGCTTTCCAAATTTGCTGGCATATTGAGTTCAGCACTTTCACAGCATCATCTTTTAGGATTTGAAATAGCTCATTGGGAATTCCATCACCTCCACTAGCTTTGTTCATAGCGATGCATCCTAAGGCCCACTTGACTTCACATTCAGGATGTCTGGCTCTAGGTGAGTGAACACATCATTGTGGTTATCTGGGTCGTGAAGCTCTTTTTTGTATAGTTCTTCTGTATATTCTTGCCACTACCTCTCAATATCACTTGCTTCTGTTAGGTCCATACCATTTCTATCCTTTATCGAGCCCATCTTTGCATGAAATATTCCCTTGGTATCTCTAATTTTCTTGAAGAGATCCCTAGTCTTTCTCATTGTATTGTTTTCCTCTATTTCTTTGCATTGATTGCTGAGGAAGGCTTTCTTATTTTTCCTTGCTATTCTTTGGAACTTTGCATTCAAATGGGTGTATCTTTCCTTTTCTCCTTTTCCTTTTGCTTCTCTTCTTTTCACAGCAATTTATAAGGCCTCCTCGGACAACCATTTTGGTTTTTTGCATTTATTTTTCTGGGGGATGGTCTTGATCCCTGCCTCCTATACAATGTCACAAACCTCTGTTCATAGTTCTTCAGACACTCTATCACATCGAATCCCTTGAATCCATTTCTCACTTGCACTGTATAATTGTAAGGTATTTGATTTAGGTCATACCAGAATGGTCCAGTGATTTTCCCTACTTTAATTTAAGTCTGAATTTGGCAATAAGGATTTCAGGATCTGAACCACAGTCAGCTCTTGGTCTTGTTTTTGCTGACTATAGAGCTTTTCCATCTTTGACTGCAAAGAATATAATCAATATGATTTCAGTATTGACCATCTGGTGATGTCCAAGTGTAGAATATTCTCTTCTGTTGTTGGAAGAGGGTGTTCTCTATGACCTCTTGGCAAAATTCTATTAACCTTTGCCCTGCTTCATTCTGTACTCCAAGACCAAATTTGCCTGTTACTCCAGTTATTCCTTGACTTCCTACTTTTGCATTCCAGTCCCCTATAATGAAAAGGACATCTCTTTTTGGGTGTTAGTTCTAGAAGGTTTTGCAGGCCTTCATGGAACCATCAGCTTTATCTTCTTCAGCATTACTGGTTGGGGCATAGGCTTGAATTACTGTGATATTGAATGGTTTGCCTTGGAAATGAATAGAGATCATTCTGTCGATTTTGAGGTTTCATCCAAGTACTTCATTTCTGACTCTTGCTAACTATGAGGGCTACTCCATTTCTTCTAAGGGATTGTTGCCCACAGCAGTAAATATATCATCTAAGTTAAATTCACACATTCCAGTCCATTTTAGTTCGCTGATTCCTAAAATGTCGATGTCACTCTTGCCATCTCCTGTTAACCACTTCCAATTTGCCTTGATTTGTGAACCTAACATTCCCATTTCCTATGCAATATTACTCTTTACAGCATCAGACCTTTCTTCCATTACCAGTCACATTCCACAGCTGGTTGCTGTTTTTGCTTTTGCTCCATCTCTTCATTGTTTCTGGAGTTATCACTCTACTGATCTCCAGTAACATATTGAGGACCTACCCACCTGTGGCATTTACCTTTCAGTGTCCTATCTTTTTGCCCTTTCATACTGTTCATGGGGTTCACAAGGCAAGAATACTGAAGTGGTTTGCCATTCCCTTCTCCAGTGGACCATGTTTTGTCAGAACTCTCCACTATGACCTGTCTGTCTTGTGTGGCCCTACACAGCACGACTCATAGTTTCATTGAGTTAGACAAGGCTGTGATCCATGTGATCAGATTGGTTAGTTTTCTGTGATTATGGTTTTCATTCTGTCTGCTCTCTGATGGAGAAGGATAAGAGGCTTATGGAAGCTTGCTGATGGGAGAGACTGACAGAGGGGGGAAATGGGTCTTGTTCTGATGAGTGGGGCTATGCTCAGTAAATCTTTAATCTGATTTTCTTTTGATGGGTGGGGCTTTGTTCCCTCCCTGTTATTTGACCTGAGGCCAAACTATGGTGGAGGTAATGAAGATAATGTGGACCTCCTTCAAAAGGTCCCATTCATGTGGTGCTAGACTCAGTGTCCCCAACCCTAGAGCAGGCCCATGCCTCCACCAGAGACTCCTGGACACTCCCAGGCAAGTCTGGGTCATCTCTTGTGGTGTCACTGCTCCTTTCTCCTGGGTCCTAGTGCACATAGGTTTTGTTTGTGCCCCTAAGAGTCTGTTTCCCCAGTCCTGTGTACGTTTCGGTGGTTCTATGATGGCGTTAATGGTGACCACCTCCAAGAGGGCTTATGCCATACCCAGGTCTACTGCACCCAGAGCCCCTGCCCCTGCAGCAGTCCACTGCTGACCTGTACCTCCTCAGGAGACACTCAAACACAGTTCTGTCTCTGTCTTTGTGGGGTCTCTGGGTCCTGGTACACAAACCATGAAAAGGGATGAGTTCACCTAGACAGAATGTCTTTAGTGAGAAGAGTAAGTCCAGATTTAAATCTCAGGACAAATTACAGAGGCAATAAATAAAAGAGGAGCCCAAGGTGTAGATAAAGCAGTGATTCTTCAAGTGTAGGTCCTGGATCAGCAGGATCAGCATCTCCTGGAAACCTGTTAGAAATACAAATCTTCACTCTCTCCAAGACTTACAGCAGATGAGAATCAAGGTCTAGTAATCTGTGTTTTAACAAATACTTCAGGTGGTTCTAATTGATGTCAAAGTTTCAAAACCACTGAAATAGTGTTTAAAAATCTAGTGAGTAAGTTAGAATCTAGATATATAGCCATAAAGTTGCAAAGGACCAGGCCAATAATGTGAATGGTAGTAAGTGAGAGAAGACTGTCGAGGGATGGATTGGGAACTTCAGTGGCTACAGAGAAGTCCAGCAAGACAAGAGCTTTGATATGCCTACTACATTTGGCAACATAGCTTTACCAAAAACAGGTTCACTGAAATGTAGGGCAGAAGTCCAATGGCAGAGGGTGAAGGTCAAAGAATGGAAAGGGAAGAAATTAAAACACAGAGAGCCTACTACTCTTAAGAATTTTAAGTGCAAAGGACCGGGAGTCATGTCAGTTTTTTTCTGGTTGCTATTTGATATTGTTTTTGTTACTTTTTAAGGCAGGAGAGACTTAACCACAGCAACAGAGAGAAGGAAGTTGACAATGCATAGATAAAATAAGAGGAAAAACCAGTAGAGCAAAATAAAGGACAAAGAAAAAAGGAGAGAATAATCAGGAAAGTGAGGTGGAGAGAAGGATTTGGAGAAGGGAACTCCACTCCCACTGGGGAGTTCAATGGAAAGTGTAAACCACTGACTTGTAGTATCCTCAGTTTTTCCCAAGAGGCATGATTTTCCTTCTATGTTGTTCATCTGGGCAGATATAAAGGATAGAGATTGAATGATAATAATCTTTTATGCATTCCCAGTACCAAATATAGGAGATATTCAATAAATGTTTCATAAAAGAAAGATTTGTTAAGAGGGCAGATTTTATGTTAGGTATCCTTTAAAGCAGTGGTCCCTCACCTTATTGGCAACAGAGATTGGTTTCATGGAAGACAATTTTCCATGGATGGGGTGGAAGGCAGGGATGGTTCTGGGACATTGGGGAGTGTCTGTAAATACCAACAAAGATTCACTCACCTGTCTGCTGCTTACTTCCTGCTGTGCTAACATGCTATGAGCTGGTGACCTGGGGGTTGGGGACCCCTGCCTTAAAGTAAAATATATGAAGTAATGATTAACAAGTCATCTCATTTTCAGAGCAAGAGAGGAAAGGGTAACAAGAAGAAGAGGGAGAAAGAGAGAAGAGAAAAATGGAGCAAGGTTTGTGCTAAACAACTCTTTCCAACTCACAGAAGCTGAATGTGCACAGCTCTTCTCCACCCTGCACTCAGTGATGGAATTGTGGTATATTGAGATTAGCAATTGTGGGTGTATTTACATCACAGAAATGGGCAAACACAGGGCCTGCTTTTCAGGAGAACTGGTGATTTAATATTACCAGCACACCACTGGAAAATGCTAAGCAGCCATTCATCTAATGTTTACTTATTCTGGACTCCATCAGCGAAGCCAAGAGAAATGTAACTGTCATCTGCACTAGGCACTTATAAACTAGTTCTCAGAAAGTTAAATCATTTCATAGCTCATAGGTAGCATAGGGATTTAAACTTAGATCTATCAACTCTAAAACTCATTCTTACCTTTCCCATGCTTGCCTTATTGTTAAAATCATCTGAATCTCTGGTTAAAACACACATATTTCTATGTTCTACTTTAGGCCTACAAAAAACGAATCTCTAAAGGAAGGACTTGAAACACTGTATGACCTACATGACTGTTATTAGCAGGCACATATGGAAGTTAGTTCATTATATCACTACCTCTGTAGTCGCTTCTTTGGATTACTAGTCTGGGTTACTACTATAATAGGAGTCAGAACCACAGTCCAATCCAGTACTAAAAACTGGGCACTAGATATATGAAATATGTAAAGAATGAGAAGGAAGAACTGGAGAAGGAAATGGCAACCCACTCCAGTATTCTTGCCTAGAGAATCCTGTGGACAAAGGGGCCTGATGGGCTGCTGTCCATGGGGTTGCACAGAGTCGGACATGACTGAAGTGACTTAGCATGCATGCGTGCATTGGAGAAGGAAATGGCAACACATTCCCATATTCTTGCCGGGAGAATCCCAGGGACAGAGGAGCCTGATGGTGTGCCGTCTATGGGGTCGGACAGAGTTGGACACAACCGAAGCGACTTAGCAGCAGCAGCAGAGAAGGAAGAACAGCCTCTAATGGTCAGAATAAGGCTGCCTAGACTTGGGATCATTCTCAATATGACCCTTTAAGGGTCAGAGATGATTAGGCTCTGCAAATCTTCTGAACAATGCCCATGAAATAATTTGCATTTTGCAGTAGAGGAAAAGAACCCTCATGGGGAAGTGGAAGGGGCTAAGAAAGCTGCTATAGTTGCACCAAAGGTAAGTAGTAAAGACAGACTTTAAACAAGGATGGTTCCTTGTTTCAACCACTTCACTGAGTTGCCTTTACATCCTTTGATGAATTAAAGTTTTAGGAAACAAACTGTAATAATCAAACAATTGCAATTGGCAATGATTATATCAAAGCATTATCTTTGGCACAGATAATCAAACTGATGAGTTCTTTTTTCTCTCTTTAAATTACACTCTCAAGAAGCAGACAATAAAAAAGAAAAATACCCTGTCAGTCTTATTAGTTGTTTGCAACCTAAAATAAGTGAACCACTAAATTTCAACATCCATAGTCATGTAAATCTCACAAAAAAATCAAGAAATCTGTAAACTACTTCATAAACTATAACAGCAATGTACATGTAACATAATAGAGCTCCCAGAACTCTGCCAACATCTGGCAGTAATTTTCCTCAAGCCTCAATATTGGTCTCAGTTATTCCTCACCCACCATAACTCTTCAGGGTGCTGACATGCAGCACATGATGGGTGACTTAACTAGAGATCTGTCTTCCATTATCCCAGAAAGGTGAGGGGCAAGCATAAAATTCCATGAACTAGACAATGAAATGCTCCAAGAAAGGCCTATACCAAGGATTGCTGACTCGTGATTTTGAATGGATAAACCACAGCCTGAGGTTAAAGTCTTTAGCTTACTTTTTAAAATAAAAATCCAGCATTTCTTACTAGACAAAAATTAGCTTCTCCCTTCTTTCAGGAAACCAGCTGATTAAGAGTGTAGCTCTAGAACCAGACTGTGTGGGTTTGAATTCCTGCTCTGTCACTTAATAGCTGTGTAATTTTAAGCAAGTATATATTAAAAAAAAAAAAAAAAAATTCTTTGTGCCGCAGTTTCCCCATCAGCAAAATAAGGGCATTGATAGCAATTCCTTCCTCAAAGGCAAAGATTGTATTAATTCAAAATTCTCAAAACATTATAATAGTGTCTGACATGTTCTAATCACAAAGAAAAAGTTTGCTAATAATTATTCTATCACTCTTTGAAACAAACTGTTCCTAAGCCTAACTATACCATATATGAATAAGAGTTTATGATGATAACTTATTTAACAATTTGCCATCAAAATAATCCATTAGGAAGATTAATGGGAAGAAGTCTCTAGAATATAACAAGCTATCATACAAAATCTAAGGAAGAGGTATGATTATTGATATTGTCCTACAGAGGAGTTTGATAACCTTTATTACAGTGAGTCTGAGTACTTATCTTGTGAACCTACTATCTAATTGTCCAACTTGGTTAGTTGGAGATAGAGGACTGAAAAATCGCTCTCTCTCTCTCAATTCTAGCTCTCTGTCACACACACAACTCACACACACACAGCAAGTAGAGTCACACTTGAGCACATTAAATTAAAATCTTTTACTAAACAAATTTATACTGACCAAAAAAAAAAAAAAAACACCAATAACAACAACAACTGACCATAATAGATCCTACAGGGAAATTTTAGACTCAATTTTCAGGGTTTATGAAAACTATTGTTTTAGGGGGCACTATTATCCAGGTATGGAAATAATGGAAAAAAAGAAAATTTGCCAGAAGCAAAGATCTCTGTTAGTCAGGAGCCAAGTTAGAAAACTGTGCAGCTCTGCAATGCTTTCTTTTTTTTTTTATTTTTTATTTTTACTTTATTTTACTTTACAATACTGTATTGGTTTTGCGATACATTGACATGAATCCACCACGGGTGTACATGCATTCCCAAACATAAACCCCCCTCCCTCTGCAATGCTTTCTTTGTATGTTGCACTTTCAAACATTCTCTCTAGGTGAGATCAAGTAAATGTATGCACTTTAAATATCTGACTAATCACCCAAAGATGAGAAAGTCTCTAAGAGAAGCTCCTTTGAAATCAGAATTATGTAGATCATTCCTGAGCACTGGCCCCAGTCCTTGTCCAACTACTGATTCTAATTACTTTCTCAGGTATTGCTCCCTCAGGATGGCCTAAACATATAGCCTACCACTTCTCTTTAAAACAGAAATACTCCACTCTAAAATAAAAGTTCCATTAGTCTGTAAAACATCTTATAAAACTCTAGGCCAGCTTTCTTCCTAATAAACTGCTGAATAACGTTTCAATCAAGCAACTACCATAATGAAGATTTGGACATGACTCATGATTTTACCTATTTCATGCTGAAATCTCATTTAAAAAAACAACTCACACAGGAATATCCCTTTCCTTAGAGCATTATTAAAGCAGCAGTGAAATATTTATAATTATTTTAGCTGAGAGAATAAGAATTTTGATAATTGTTGAAAAGTACACAGACAAGTCTGATGAGGTATTTTGGCCAAGAGAAGCAAAACAGAAATGAAAACAAGAGAAAAAAAAATTCAAAATATCAAAACTCATAAATCAACTAACCAGCTAAATGAATAAAAAACTAGAAAGGTAATCTTTGAAAATGTCCGTATATTCTGTGCCAATGTTTTATTCTTTTTTTTTTTTTTATAGAATTTCTTTTTTTTTTTAATTTTAAAATCTTTAATTCTCACATGTGTTCCCAAACATGAAACCCCCTCCCACCTCCCTCCCCATAACATCTCTGTGGGTCATCCCCATGCACCAGCCCCAAGCATGCTGTATCCTGCATCAGATATTCTTACATGAGAATTTGAAACTCCTGTCTATTAAAGACTGAACTTTCTGCAAGACAAGGAAAAAAGCACAAAATGTGTTATTTTACAGCAAATCCTGAGATGGTAACCAAGTCTCCAAAGGTCTTTAAGTGTGCAAGTTGAACTTTGCACTTCTGTCTTATCCCATTTAGCTGATCCAAGTACCAGAAAGAAGCCCTGTCAGAAGGAAGAAACGAAGTTTCCATTTCCATGCTCCATCCATCCGGTATGCCACCAACTTCAAGTGACAAGTTGTCCTTCGTATGAGATCATCAAGATGGCCTCTGAACTCATTACAGTTTGACAGAGAGTTATACTGAATTCTCATTCTAACACTACTACAGAACCATGAGTTGAGAAATATTTTGTAATCTGTTGTGATTTTATCTGTCATGGACTATGGTTTTCTATTTGTGTAGCTAATTCAAACACAATTCCTAATTCACCATTCTCCCTCTTAGGGACCTAGGGAATACATACAAAGAGCCAGGATGAAAAAGAATATAGTCTGTGATGTTTTGCTCAGAAGACCACTGGCAGGCTCCAAGTGTCTTGTCTATCTCAAGATTAACAACAACAATTATCATTCAGTGTCTTTTAGTTTGTCATTCTCCAGAGTATAAGCCAATATCCTTCTTAGTCTATAAATATCCTTCACAGCATCAGATAATGAATAATGTCTGTTGAACCAGAGGGTACCCTCTTGAAGAGATGTTAGTTCTGCTTTGTCCTCACTCACTGCTTTTGTTGCTGTGGTTGTACTACTAGGAAGGGGAAATCTGTTCACCTCTGTAGATTCCATACCAGCAGCAACTGTGGAGAAAGGAAATATGTGATACTAATGGAAGAAGTGAAGTGAAGTGAAGTCGCACAGTTCTGTCCGACTCTTTGCGACCCGTGGACTGTAGCCCACCAAGCTCCTCCATCCATGGGATTCTCCAGGCAAGAATACTGGAGTGGGTTGCCATTTCCTTCTCCAGGGGATCTTCCCGACCCAGGGATCGAACCCAGGTCTCCCACACTGCAGGCAGATGCTTTAACCTCTGCACCACCAGGGAAGCCCGATACTAATGGAAACCTGTTTTTAATGTTTTCCTTGCATTTTCCTGAAGTAGTCATAGCTAGCACTTGTTGAATACTTACTTCCAGTCAAATAGTGCTAAAGGTTTCCATGCATTGTCTCAGTTCATTCTCATCATACCACCACCACACATAATAACAACAAAACTACAGAACTTTGAGAAGAGTAGTGTTACTGTGTCCATTTAACTGTTAATGACATAAAAGTTTAGAGATGTTATAAAGCTTATCCAAGGAAAAAGTGGTATTGGAATTCGAACCCAGAAGACTAAATTCACAACTTCAGTTCAGTTCAGTCACTCAGTCGTGTCCGACTCTTTGCGATTCCATGAACCACAGCATGCCAGGCCTCCCTGTCCATCACCAACTGCCGGAGTTCACCCAAACCCATGTCTATTGAGTCGGTGATGTCATCCAACCATCTCATCCTCTGTCGTCCCCTTCTCCTGCCCTCAATCTTTCCAGCATCAGGGTCTTTTCAAATGAGTCAGCTTTTCACATCAGGTGGCCAAAGTATTGGAGTTTCAGCTTCAGCATCAGTCCTTCCAGTGAATATTCAGGATTGATCTCCTTTGGAATGGACTAGTTGTATCTCCTTGCAGTCCAAGGGACTCTCAAGAGTCTTCTCCAACACCACAGTTCAAAAGCATAAATTCTTCGGCACTCAGCTTTCTTTATAGTCCAACTCTCACATCCATACACGACCACAGGGAAAACCATAGCCTTGACTAGACGGGCCTTTGTTGACAAAGTCTCTGTATTCATTTCAAACTAATGAAATTCACAACTTCATAACTTAACAATTATGTTATTCTACTGAAAGAATTTAGTCACTGCTTTGTTCACTTATTTAACTGTGCATTTTGTTTTGTTGGCATTTAATAAGCCTCAATCTTGTTTACAAATACTGATGATATGAATATAATGAATAAAATATAAATTTTAATTTTCAAGACAACTTTTAAAATATTTGGATAATTTGTATTTACACCCAATTTTCAATTTTATTCCAGTGTTTAAAAATCCAAGAAAGAAAAGTCTTATACAATATCTTTTAAAATCTTATCTATCAAATAGATGATAAATATTGTTACTTTTAATACCAGATTAAAAGGTGAAGTAAATATAACTTGGAGTAAACAAGAATGAATTCCCTTGTCTTATTCAACATAAGATAAGAAGGATCAAGTAGGATCAATTATCAAGACAGATTTTTAAAATATTTGCATATAACCATGGTGGGGAAACTACGGTTTTGGTTATTCAACTGACAAGGACCACAAAAGGGGGAGGCAGATAGGATCACTCCCGTAGACAACAGGGAGATTTAGAAAATAAGCCACCCCCCTCCCCCCAAAAAAATCTGCCTTACCTCTTCATGTTTTCCTAAACACTGTTCTCTGTTCTCTTGGGCATAGTGGGAATGTCTATCACCAACACAAAACAACACGATGTTTTGACCCTTGACACAAATAATGCCAAAACCTCTAACTGAAAGAAATAACAGGATTTTTCATCTGTGGTGTTTTAAAATATGTAATGACCACTTACCAATAAAAACTCTAACAGGCAATACCAAGGACAGTTTAAAATACCATCTTGGGTCCTCATATTTATAATCTTGCATTCTGCTTGCTCTAAGTTGACCAAAATGATTAACTCAGGATCAAAACTTTTCCAAACTGTTTTGATTTGTTGACTGCATTTCACTGGCTTTTTCTACCTTTCTAATTCCACATCTTGCTTTGAAAAACCAAAGTTATCCTTCTGAAAGGATATGCCTCAGTCAAATACATTTACTCAAGATCTGTACCTTCAATCCTCAGTCATTTATGGTATGACAATAAATGGAGAAATCTCCCTGAGTCGCAATTTGTCAGTAAACAATAAAAGCCTTTGAAATCTGCATGCTCTTTGACCCAGACATTTCCAGAAATGCATAATGTAAGTATGCACATGATTAGCTACAAGGACTGTGGTTTGGTTTATAATATTTTAAAAAATTGATAAAACTTCTAATGTCTACTGCTAGTTCAGTTCAGTTCAGTTCCTCAGTCGTGTCTGAATCTTAGTGACCCCATGAACCACAGCACACCAGGCCTCCCTGTCCATCACCAACTCCCAGAGTTTACCCAAATTCATGTCCATTGAGTCAGTGATGCCATCTATCCATCTCATCCTCTGTCGTCCCCTTCACCTCCTTCTTTCAATCTTCCCAGCATTAGGGCCATTTCAAATGAGTCAGTCAGCTTTTCACATCAGGTGGCCAAAGTATTAGAGTTTCAGCTTCAACATCAGTCCTTGCAATGAACACCCAGGACTAATCTCCTTTAGGATGGACTAGTTGGATCTCCTTGCAGTCCAAGGGACTTTCAAGAGTCTTCTCCAACACCACCGTTCAAAAGTATCAATTCTTTGGCTCTCAGGTTTTTTTATAGTCCAACTCTCACACCCATACATGACTACTGGGAAAAAACATAGCCTTGACTAGATGGACCTTTGTTGGCAAAGTAATGTCTCTGCTTTTGAATATGCTGTCTAGGTTGGTCATAACTTTCCTTCCAAGGAGTAAGTGTCTTTTAATTGCATGGCTGCAATCACCATCTGCAGTGATTTTGGAGCCCCCAAAATAAAGTCAGCCACTGTTTCCACTGTTTCCCCATCTATTTCCCCATCTATTTATGTCTCCATCTATTTCCCATGAAGTGATGTAACCAGATGCCATGATCTTAGTTTTCTGAATGTTGAGCTTTAAGCCAACTTTTTCACTCTCTTCTTTCACTTTCCTCAAGAGGCTCTTTAGTTCTTCTTCACTTTCTGCCATAAGGGTGGTGTCATCTGCATTTCTGAGGTTATCAATATTTCTGCTGGCAATCTTGATTCCAACTTGTGCTTCCTCCAGCCCAGCATTTCTCATGATGTACTCTACATATAAGTTAAATAAACAGGGTGACAATATACTAGGTGACGTACTCCTTTTCCTATTTGGAATCACTCTGTTGTTCCATGTCCAGTTCTTCTGTTGTTTCCTGACCTGCATACAGATTTCTCAAGAGGCAGGTCACATGGTCTGGAATTCCCATCTTTCAGAATTTTCCACAGTTTGTTGTGTTCCACACAGTCAAAGGCTTTGGCATAGTCAATAAAGCAGAAATAGATGTTTTTTCTGGAATTCTCTTGCTTTTTCCATGATCCAGCAGATGTTGGCAGTTTGATCTCTGGTTCCTGTTAAAACCAGGTTGAACCTCTGAAAGTTCACAGTTCATATATTGCTGAAGCCTGGCTTGGAGAATTTTGAGTATTACTTTACTAGCGTGTAAAATGAGTGCAATTGTGTGGTAGCTTGAGCATTCTTTGGCATTGCCTTTCTTTGGGATTGGAATGAAAACTGACCTTTTCCAGTCCTGTGGCCACTGCTGAGCTTTCCACATTTGCTGACATATTGAGTGCAGCTCTTTCACAGCATCTTTTAGGATTTGAAATAGCTCAACTGGAATTCCATCACCTCCACTAGCTTTGTTTGTAGTGATGATTCCTAAGGCCCACTTGACTTCACATTCAGGATGTCTGGCTCTAGGTGAGTGATCACACCATCGTGATTATCGGGGTCATGAAGATCTTTTTGTATAGTTCTGTTTATTCTTGCCATCTCTTGTTAATATCATTTCCTTCTGTTAGGTCCATACCATTTCTGTCCTTTATTGAGCCCATTTTTTGCATGAAATTTTCCCTTGGTATCTCTAATTTTCTTGAAGAGATCTCTAGTCTTTCCATTCTACTGTTTTCCTCTACTTCTTTGCATTAATCACTAAGGAGGGCTTTCTTATCTCTCCTTGCTAATGCTAAATATTTGATTTAAGAACACTTTAAAAAAGCAACAGATGCAAATACTCAATTTAAGAAAAACTTTAAAAATATCAACAGATAAAATTCTGAGGCTGTTTTATTGAAACTAGAGTGATCCAATGAAAAAAATATAACACATCCCGTTTGAACATAGTTTTAAACTTTAAAAGTTCCTGCTATTAAAAAAAAATGTAACTAAAAACATAGGATCAACTACTCTTTTAAAATGCAAACTAGTTAACAAATAAATGTGAATTAGAACCCAAACACATTATATATCTCCTGGCTGTTACTGATACTAGAAATTCACAATTAAAATAAAAATGGAATCAGAATATCCTTTTGCGTGAGTGAGGAAATCTGTAAGAGTTAGGCAAGACTGTGAATTTTCCAGATGTTTAAGCAAAGAAAATAATAGATTCACATTTCTCTTGGTATAACTTTGGTAAATAAAAGATTTAAAATAGCTACAGATGTGACTATCAAACAATATCAAATTCTTAAAAAGAGTATTTTTTATCTTAGACTGTAGGCATCCTGCTGACAGAAATTATGCCTATTATATGATAAAAGATAATACCTTATTAAAATATGCTCTTTTAAAAATAATGATAATAAATCAATGAACAAAATAGTGTGACAGAATAACTGAGTTTAAGCCTACCTATGGGGATTATAAAGCATTTTGCTATTCATTAATTTTGAAGGTGGGACTCAGAAAGAAATGGACATGGTCTTTGTGATAAAGATGAGTCCCTTGTGTCTGAAGATCTAAAACATATGGAAAATTATTCCCCTTTCTATAATATGCCATTATTTTGTTCGTAGTTATGTTCATTTCAACCTTTGAAACCAAGTTCCAAATATTCATAGAAGAAAGGATATAAGTCCTTGCTTTTCCAAGTACTGTGTGAATTACAGACAAAAGCTTTAAAAGAGAGGAAAAGGAAAAATACAATAGCATCCAAACTCTTTGTGTACCCAAGAGGCTGAGACATTATCATAATGCCTCTATTATGGCAATTGCTGAAATTAAATGCCTGCAGATTTGACCCTAAGGAGTATAGTGCCGTGTTTGCTGTAATAAAACACTTACTGTAAATGCTTAACCTTGAATAGAGTCTATGTCAATACAATTCCACAATAGCTATTTTGACAACTGTCACTATATATTTAATAAATAAGCCATATTGAACCATCCCATATTACATTTTTGGTTTTCTGAAATATCTTGCTTTCTCTTTGCAAGGATGTATTGTCTGCCAGAATCTGTAGACTCAACATATACTATAAAAATAGGATGATGTGGTACTTTGGTGATTATTCAAGATTTAAAAAACTTAATAGAAAAAATATTCATGGAGCAGCATGTGTAAAAGTGCACACAGGTTCTGTTTGATAGTTTATATATGATTCAGAATAAAAATAATATAATTACCATCACTTATCATATTATGGATTTATGCTGGTCTTTGCCATCACTTTGCATTAGTGTTATCTCAGCTGCTTGCTATTTAATAATCTCATATTAAGTCATTATGTTTCCTATACAGGTGCCAATCAATAAGATGCAAATATGGCTTTCTTTGCCTTTGCAGAACAACTACAATGGACAAGGTGCCTATCTTGCAGTTTGAATTACATTTGCATTGTTAGCTAAATGGAACCTAGATGTTGCCTGTTTCATTTTTTTAAATATTAAATTTAGCAACTAGAAATATTTTGAAAAACAATCAAAAACTGAAGTCTTAGAAATAAATGATGAATGTCTTTATATAAATGCCACATAAATTAAAAATAGAATTTGTAAAGGAAAGCAGAAATGGATATAGTTCCTATTAGCCAATGAGAATCTTTCATTTCCCAATGCTATTTGTATATTTTAACTATTAAGTGTGAAAGTGGCTCAGTCGTGTCCAACTCTTTGTGACCTCATGGATTGTAGCCTGCCAGGCTCCTGTGTCCATGGAATTCTCCAGGCAAGAATACTGGAGTGGGTTACTATCCATCCTCCAGGGGTCCCAACCCAGGGATTGCACCCAGGTCTCTTGCATTGCAGGTGGATTCTTTAACATCTGAGCCACTAGGGAAACCCAAAGTCTAACCACCCATGGTGGGGCTCGAACCCAAATCCCTGGCTTAGGAGGCTAATGACTTACCCATTAGGCCACTGGGGCTTCCCTGGTAACTCAGAATCTGTCTGAAATACAGGAGACCTGGGTTCAATTCTTGGGTTAGGAAGATCCCCTGGAGAAGGGAATGACTATCCACTCCAATTGGTGACTGCAGCCATGAAATTAAAAGATGCTCGCTTGTTAGAAGAAAAGCTATGACCAATCTAGACAGCATATTAAAATGCAGAGACATTACTTTGCCAACAAAGGTCCCTCTCGTCAAAGCTATGGTTTTTTCAGGAGTCATGTATGGATGTGAGAGTTGGAGTATAAAGAAAGCTGAGCACTAAAGAACTGATGCCTTTGAACTGTGGTGTTGGAGAAGACTCTTGAGAGTCCCTTGGACTGCAAGGAGATCCACCCAGTCCATCCTAAAGAAAATCAGTCCTGAATATTCATAGGAAGGACTGATGCTGAAGCTGAAACTCCAATACTTTGGTCACCTGCAAAGAACTGACTCATTTGAAAAGCCCCTGATGCTGGGAAAGGTTGAAGGCGGGAGGAAAAGGGGACAACAGAGGATGAGATGGCTGGATGGCATCACTGGCTTGATTGACATGAGTTTGAGTAAGCTCCCAGAGTTGGCGATGGACAGGGAAGTCTGGCTTGCTGCTGTCCATGGGGTCGCAGAGTCTGACACGACTGAGCAACTGAACTGGCCCATTTCAGTATTCTGGCCCAGAGAATTCCATGGACTGTATAGTCCATGGGGTTGCAAAGAGTCAGACACCACTGTATGATTTTCATTTCCTTTCAACTATTAAGTGTAGCCATAGTTTTGTTGCTGTTGTTTTACAATACATTAATTTCACTCTCTGGCAATGTAGCTTGTAAAATTTTCTTAAAAGAGAAGCAAATATTTATATTTTACAGGTTTTGATATTTAATGGTCAGCTTGTCTATTTTTCATTCTATGAATTTCAACACTAGTTATCTACATTTCTTTATCCCCATTTACTCTATAGTCCATCGAAACTCTTTCCTTCATCATCATACACTAAAATAACTGCAATGAGGAAGACCTGGATTTGATTCCTGTGTTAGGAAGGTCCCCTGGAGAAGGGAAAGGCTACCCACACTCCAGTATTCTGGCCTAGAGAATTCCATGGATGGTATAGTCCATGGGATCACAAGGAATCAGACAACTTTCACTTCACAACTGAGCAACTTTCACTTCACTTCACACATGCTTGGAAGGAGAGCTAGGGTATCTGCAAATATTTGTTGGAGAGTATAATTGCAACAAACTATAGCTTCTTATTGATTACAAAATCAAATTTACTTTCCTGTATGTTAACTCTCTTCTCTCTCTCTGATCCCTTTCTCTCCCAATTATCTTCATATCCACTACTGGGAATTTCGGTTCTAGCGATACCATAATACATGCAATTTTTTTAGAAAATGACATGTTGCATGCATGTATGATTTCTTTCTTTCTTTTTTTTAACCTATTATTCCATATGTTTCTCTGGTGCTAGAAAATTTTGTTTTTCCAGTTTTATCTCAAAATATACCTCTCCTCTGAAATCGTCCCTGACCCCACCAAAATTTTCCTACTTTGTATATAATTTATTTTTTTTAATATATTACTGAACAATTTACACTTCTGTTCCCACTAGACTGTAAACGATGAGGTCAGAGAGTACATTTCAAATTTAAGTCTCTGATATCTGATATAAAACATAAACTCAAAAACACAGGTAATCATCAAATCCTACTTGACTTTTCTATCATTGAACATATTTTAAGTTTACATTTAATTTTTTAATATAATTTTATTTATTATAATTGGAGGGTAATTACTTTACAATATTGTATTGGTTTTGCCATACATCAACATGAATCTGCCATGGGTGTACATGTGTTCCCCATCCTGAAACCCCCTCCCACCTCCCTCCCCATACCATCCCTCTGGGTCATCCCAGTGCACTAGCCCTGAGCACCCTGTGTCATGCATCGAACCTGGACTGGTGATCTGTTTCACATATGATAATATACATGTTTCAATGCTATTCTCTCAGATCATCCCACCCTCACCCTCTCCCACAGAGTCCAAAAGACTGTTCTATATATCTATGTCTCTTTTGCTGTCTTGCATATAGGGTTATGATTACCTTCTTTCTAAATTCCATATATATTTGTTAATATACTGTATTGGTGTGTTTCTTTCTGGCTTACTTCACTCTGTATAACAGGCTCCAGTTTCATCCACCTCATTAGAACTGATTCAAATGTATTCTTTTTAATGGCTGAGTAGTACTCCATTGTGTATATGTACCACAGCCTTCTTATCCATTCATCTGCTGATGGATATCTAGGTTGCTTCCATGTCCTGCCTATTATAAACAGTGCTGTGATTAACACTGGGGTACATGTGTCTCTTTCTATTCTGGTTTCCTCAGTGTGTATGCCCAGCAGTGGGATTGCTGGGTCATATGCAGTTCTATTTCCAGTTTTTTAAGGAATCTCCACACTGTTCTCCATAGTGGCTGTATTAGTTTCCATTCCCACCAACAGTGTAAGAGGGTTCCCTTTTCTCCACACCCTCTCCAGCATTTATTGCTTGTAGACTTTTGGATAGTAGCCATTCTGACTGGCGTGATATGGTACCTCATTGTGGTTTTGATTTGCATTTCTCTGATAATGAGTGATGTTGAGCATCTTTTCATGTCTTTGTTAGCCATCTGTATGTCTTCTTTGGAGAAATGTCTATTTAGTTCTTTGGCCCATTTTTTGATTGGGTCATTTATTTTTCTTGAATTCAGCTGCAGGAGTTGCTTGTATATTTTTGAGATTAATTATTTGTCCATTGCTTCATTTGCTATTATTTTCTCCCATTCTGAAGGCTGTCTTTTCACCTTGCTTATAGTTTCCTTTGTTGTGCAGAAGCTTTTAAGTTTAATTAGGTCCCATTTGTTTATTTTTTCTTTTATTTCCAGTATTCTGGGAGGTGGGTCATAGAGGATCCTGCTGTGATTTATGTCGGACAGTGTTTTGCCTATGTTCTCCTCTAGGAGTTTTATAGTTTCTGGTCTTATGTATAGATCTCTAATCCTTTTGTTTATTTTCATGTATGGTGTTAGAAAGTGTTCTAGTTTTATTCTTTTACAAGTGGTTGACCAGTTTTCCCAGCACCACTTGTTAAAGAGATTGTCTTTAATCCATTGTATATTCTTGCCTCTTTTGTCAAAGACAATGTGTCCATAGGTGTGTGGATTTATCTCTGAGCTTTCTATTTTGTTCCATTGATCTATATTTCTGTCTTTGTGCCAGTACCATACTGTCTTGATGACTGTGGTTTTGTAGTAGAGCCTGAAGTCAGACAGGTTGATTCCTCCAGTTCCATTCTTTCTAAGATCGCTGGGCTATTCAAGGGTTTTTGTATTTCCATGCAAATTGTGAAATTATTTGTTTTAGCTCTGTGAAAAATACCGTTGGTAGCTTGATAGGGATTGCATTGACTCTATAGATTGCTTTGGGTATTATACTCATTTTCACTATATTGATTCTTCTGATCCATGAACACGGTATATTTCTCCATCTACTAGCGTCCTCTTTGATTTCTTTCATCAGTGTTTTATATTTTTCTATATATAGTCTTTTGTTTATCTCGGTAGATATATTCCTAAGTATTTTATTCTTTTCATTGCAATGATGAATGGAATTGGTTCCTTAATTTCTCTCTATTTTCTCATTATTAGTGTATAGGAATGCAAGGGATTTCTGTGTGTTGATTTTATATCCTGCAACTATACTTTTTAAAATTATTTGGATTTTTTGTTTCTATGAGAGCATTGTATTTAAAATTTCTTCCCATTTTCCCTCACAGCTTCCTGGGAAAGTTTGCATGCCTATGGCTGATACATATTTATGTATAGCAAAAACCATCACAATATTGTAAAGCAATCCTCCAATTAAAATCAATGGCCCACCCTGGTGGCTCAGCTGGTAAAGAATCTGCTTGCAATGCAGGAGACCTGGGTTCGATCCCTGGCTCAGGAATATTCCCTGGAGAATGGAATGGCTACCCACCCCTGCATTCTTGTTGGCAAATTCCATGGACAGAGGAGCCTGGCAAGACATAGTCCATGGGATTATATATGTATGTGTATGGATATATATATTCATGATTTGTTGTTAAAAGACAAATACAAGGAATGAAATGCAGTCTTTAGTATGGTACCTTCTGTATATAATAAGGTAACTAAGAATATATATTTGTATTTGCATTTACAAGGGAAAAAAAATCAAACAAAAGTTCTACCATGCCAGTGACAGAGACTGGATGAATGCTTGATTGATAGAACCAGACATTTTATTCTATATCACTTTTTTTAAAAAATAAAAATATGTAAATTTGTTATTTATTCTAAAAGTAGAACAAAAAGCAATAAAATTAAAAGATACAAGAACACCTGCTCAACTGTACCCAAACTTTAATTCCCAAGCAGCCTTCCAAGTACTTACTGGGCTTTCTCAATAAATCAATACCAAGAAAGAAGATTCCCAGAAAAAGATTATAGCCTCCATCTTAACACAATAAATAAATTGGAAGTTTCCTTCATAACCTTTTTTTTTTTTTTTGGCTAGGCATGTGACTTATAAATCTGAGTATCTGATAACAGTCAACCTGAGGATACTGACATGACAATGTGCCAGAGCTATAAGGATGGTGCATTCATCAAGATAAAATCTATGAGTTTATAAGCCTTTTGAGTAAATCACCATTTATACTTATATCAGAACACATATGGTTGTCTTTTTATGTACAAGTAAGTGCTTAATAATTATTAAGTTGAATTACATAGAAACATTTTTTCATCTTAACTACTGACATATTTGTAATGCAGAAAACTGAACAGTAAACTTAAATGGACTATGCACTTAAAACAATTTACTTTCACTTCAATACCGAAGACACTGATGGAGAGCACAAATAAAAGGCTCTACTTACTAAAATTTAACAAGTCTGGTTTCTTTTTTTAAACTATCACTTTGTTCTGATCTCCTCAGCCTTCCTCCCTCTTCCAGTTGCTCTCTACATGTAATCCAAACATCATTTTCATTATTATTTTTCTTTCACCTTTATTTAGAACAAGTAATACAAATTGCCCTCTTTTTTGTATATCAGTTCAGTTCAGTCACTCGAACACATCCAACTCTTTGCAACCCCATGGACTGAAGCATGCCAGACTTCCCTGTCCATCACCATCTGCAGGAGCTCACTCAAACTCATGTCCATCAAGTCAGCGATGCCATCCAACCATCTCATCCTCTGTCGTCCCCTTCTCCTCCTGCCCTCAATCTTTCCCAGCATCAAGGGCTTTTCAAATGAGTCACTTCTTTGCATCAGGTCACCAAAGTATTGGAGTTTCAGCTTCAGCATCAGTCCTTCCTATGAATATTCAGGACTGATTTTCTTTAGTATGGACTGAGTGGATCTTCTTGGTGTTCAAGGGACTCTCAAGAGTCTTCTCCAACACCACAGTTCAAAGGCATCAGTTCTTTAGTGCTCAGCTTTCTTTATACTCCAACTCTCACATCTATACATGACTCCTGGAAAAACCATAGCTTTGACGAGAGGGACCTTTGTTGGCAAAGTAATGTCTCTGCGTTTTAATATACTGTCTAGGTTGGTCAGAATGATCAGAACAAACAACAGAATGATCCCTGTTCGTTTCCAAGGCAAACCATTCAATATCACAGTAATCCAAGTCTATGTCCTGACCAGTAAGGCTGAAGAAGCTGAAGTTGAACAGTTCTATGAAGACATACAAGACCTTTTAGAACTAACACCCTAAAAAGTTCTCCTTTTCATTATAGGGGACTGGAATGCAAAAGTAGGAAGGAAAGAAACACCTGGAGTAACAGGCAAATTTGGCCTTGGAGTACAGAATGAAGCAGGGCAAAGGCTAATAGAGTTTTACCAAGAGAATGCACTGGTCACAGCAAACACCCTCTTCTAGCAACACAAGAGAAGACTCTACACATGGACATCACCAGATGGCCAGTACTGAAATCAGATTGATTATATTCTTTGCAGCCAGAGATGGAGAAGCTCTATACAGTCAGCAAAAACAAGACCAGGAGCTGGCTGTGGCTCAGATCATGAACTCCTTATTGCCAAATTCAGACTTAAATTGAAGAAAAGTGGGGAAAACCACTAGATCATTCAGGTATGACATAAATCAAATCCCTTATGATTATACAGTGGAAGTGAAAAATAAGTTTAAGGGACTAGATCTGATAGACAGAGTGCCTGATGTACTATGGATGGAGGTTCATGACATTGTACAGGTGACAGGGATCAAGACCATCCCCAAGGAAAAGAACTGCAAAAAAGCAAAATGGCTGTCTGAGGATGCCTTACAAATAGCTGTGAAAAGAAGAGAAGCAAAAAGCAAAGGAGAAAAGGAAAGATATACCCATTTGAATGCGGAGTTCCAAAGAACAGCAAGGAGAGATAAGAAAAGTCTTCCTCAGAGATCAATGCAAAGAAATAGAGGAAAACAATTGAGTGGGAAAGACTAGAGATCTCTTCAAGAAAATTAGAGATACCAAGGGAACATTTCATGCAATGATGGTCTCAATAAAGGACAGAAAATGTATGGACCTAACAGAAGCAAAAGATATTAAGAAGAAAAGAAGCAAAAGATATTAAGAAGAGGTGGCAAGAATACACAGAACTATACAAAAAAGTTCATGGTTCACATACTGTTGAAGCCTGGCTTGGAGAATTTTGGGCATTACTTTGCTAGTGTTGAAGATGAGTGCAATTATGCAGTAGTTTGAGCATTCTTTGGCATTGCCTTTCTTTGCAATTGGAATGAAAACTGGCTTTTCCAGTCCTGTGGCCACTGCTGAGTTTTCCAAATTTGCTGGCATATTGAGTGCAGCACTTTCACAGCATCATCTTTCAGGATTTGAAATAGCTCAACTGGAATTCCATCACCTTCACCAGCTTTGTTCATAGTGATGCTTCTTAAGGTCTACTTGACTTCACATTCCAGAATGCCTGGCTCTAGATGAGTGATCACATCATCATGGTTATCTGGGTCTTTTTTGTATAGGTCTTTTTTGTATAGTTCTTCTGCATATTCTTGCTACTTCTTCTTAATAACTTCTCCTTCTAAGGTCCACACCATTTTTTTTGTATATAAAATGGCAAAAAAAAAAATTTGTAACTCTTTATGTAACTTAGGTTACACAATTGCAAATAGTTTTTAATAACTAATCTATTATATATTATAACTGGTATAATTAATCATTACAAAATATATAGCAAATAAAACTTTTATAATTACAAAATTTCAATAAATCTTATTAATGTGTTGTCATCTTTTAAGTAATAAAATATATTTCCTGTTTCTTTATAAAATGTGTTTTGGAATGTATAAAAAAAGATATGCTTTTTCTGAGACTAAACAATTCCTTTAAGGTGTTTTGTGAGCAAAAAGATAACTAAGGATATGCCAAACAAAACTAGCCCAAGAAAGAAACAAAAATTTTATAAGCACAGCATGACATCTAATCCTCAGCACTTGCCTTCAAAACTTAATTATGTATTAGGGGCTCCTGATTTCAATTCTGTCTAACTTGAGATTTAAGATGTAAGATTTTGACTTCTGGAAAGTTTCTCAAGGAGTGTGTTTGAAAGTCAGGTAATTGACCTTACTACTCATCACTGACATAGTGACTTCTCAGATCGTGAACAAAATCTGATATGGACTGGTGCTCTCCTGTTAATTACCTGCTCAGGTATTAATTCCATCTCTGTGAATTCTCTGTCTGGAAGAAGGTCACATTTGTGAGTGGTCTTGACTTCTGACAAGCAAGTTGTTTGAGTAAGATAGTGCTTCTTCTCAGAATCAAGGAAAACCTAATTCATCGACTGGGCAGCTGTGATGTGGGCAGTATCAAAACCTGTGCCTAAGAAATGATGCTTAGAAATCATTTCCTCTGAATTTTAAAGGCTGAGTGAAAAGTCAGGGAGTAGTAAATCATGCTACAGAAACAGAAGGAAATTTAAGAATAAATGAAAGAATATGTTTGCTTCCATACTTTTTTAAAAAGTCACTGCTAGCCTCTCTTAAATACAAAAGTTAGGATCATTAGGTAGCTGTTTATTTAGACATTCAGCAAAATCACACTCAATTTCATGTAGAGTCAAAAGGGAAGATGGTGAAACCTGTTGCATAACTATACTCAAAATCTTTCTTACAGTATGTTAGCATATATGATATTTTTAAAGCTATAACTTTAATATTTGCAAACATTAAGTGCATGAGAAATAAAGTAAAATGAAGGAGGAAAAATTAATTAGTCAATCAAAATCTCGGGATATATGTGTAACTGCGGAAAGAAACAGACATTGTAATTAACGATGATTATTGGACAAAGAGATCAATTTAGCATTGACTGATTATCTCATTTATATATCATGTCACCTCACATACACCCTCCAGGTCCTCTGGAAAAGGGAAAGGCTACCTACTAAGGATTCTGGCCTAGAGAATTCCATGACCATGGGCTTGCAAAGAGTCGGACATGACTGAGTGAATTTCACTTCACATGCATGCTAGCACATAAATTAATAAATGTTCTTAATATCATGCTGAATAAATGTCTAGTCATAGGCATAGAGAAGTATTTAATTTTTTGTTTGTGGTAGATTTGGTGTTTCTTTACTTTTCAGATGTGTTGACTCCATATTACTTTATGTGTGCTAAGTCACTTCAGTCATGTCCGACTCTGTGCAACCCTATTGACTGTAGCCTGTCATGCTCCTCTCTCCATGGGATTCTCCAGGCAAGAATACTGGAGTGGGTTGTCATGGCCTTCTCCACATAACACTTTATAATAGGCTCCAATTCCAGGTCATTAGGTACTATAAACTATTTTGTAAAATTATAAAGTAGGGGTTATTGTATTCATGTGGCTTTGGAAACTACTAAGTATCAGTTAATTAATAGAAGAGAAAGGCCAGGGGAAAAATGACTTATAATACTTAGTAAGGAAAGCCTTAACTTCTGGCACATGTTTGGAGAAGAGTATGGAGAACAATCAGACCACCTGACCTGCCTCTTGAGAAACCTGTATGCAGGTCAGGAAGCAACAGCTGGAACCAGACAATTAACAACAGACTGGTTCCAAATAGGAAAAGGAGTACGTCAAGGCTGTATATTGTCACCCTGCTTATTTAACTTATATGCAGAGTACATCAGGAGAAATACTAGGCTGGAGGAAGCACAAGCTGGAATGAAGATTGCCGGGAGAAATATCAGTAATCTCAGATATACAGATGACATCACTCTTATGCCAGAAAGTGAAGAACTAAAGAGCCTCTTGAGGAATATGAAAGAGGAGAGTGAAAAAGTTGGCTTAAAGCTCAACATTCAGAAAACGAAGATCATGTCATCCAGTCCCATCACTTCATGGCAAATACATGGGGAAACAGTGGAAACAGTAGCTGACTTTATTTTTCTGGGCTCCAAGATTGCTGCAGATGGTGATTGAAGCCATAAAATTAAAAGACGCTTACTTCTTGGAAGGAAAGTTATGACCAACCTAGACAGCATATTAAAAAGAAAAGACATTACTTTGCCAACAAAGGTCTGTCAAGTGAAGGCTATGGTTTTTCCAGTGGTTATGTATGGATGTGAGAGCTGGACTGTAAAGAAAGCTGGGCGCCAAGGAATTGATGTTTTTGAACCGTGGTATTGGAGATGACTCTTGAGAGTCCCTTGGACTGCAAGGAGATCCAACCAGTCCATCCTAAAGGAGATCAGTCCTGGGTGTTCATTGAAAGGAATGATGTTGAAGCTGAAACTCCAATACTTTGGCCACCCGATGCAAAGAGCTGACTCATTTGAAAAGACCCTGATGCCGGGAGGGATTGGGTGCAAGAGGAAAAGGGGACAACAGAGGATGAGATGGTTGGATGGACATGGGTTTGGGTAGACTCTGGGAGTTGGTGATGGACAGGGAGGCCCGGCGTGCTGCGGTTCATGGGGTCGCAAAGAGTCGGACACAACTGAGTGACAGAACTGAAATGAACTGATGGAGAACAAAGACACAGTTCATAAGCATATCTCCTCTCTGTCTCCTGGCTTTCAATTCCTTGAGTATACTCCCATAGTCTACTGATGTTCAAATGGACCAGAAAGCTGCTCATCCCCAGTCTGTCTCCCAAAGTGGAGGTTGTTTCCTTTGAAATAAACATGGTACAAGTCAGGGGAAAGGCTGATTTTTTCTCCCAACCAACTGAATGTGCTACTTTCTCCAAGGTGGTTTAAGTGCTCAGTCGTGTCTGACTCTTGCAAGCCCATAAACTGTAGCCTACCAGGCTCCTCTGTCCTTGGGATTCTCCAGCAAAAATACTGGAGTGGGTTGCCATTTCCTTCTCCAGGAGATCTTCCTGACCCAGGAATCAGAATCAAATCTGCACTGCAGGCAGATTCTTTACTGAGTGAGTTAGAAGGGAAGATATATAATTCAAAATAACTGACCAAGGGAAGTCCAAGTAAGTTCTACTTTTTCCTAATATGACTAATCCTTTTGTCTATAAAAAAAAATATTTCCTGTTCTGTATTTTTTAAATTTATTTTTTATTGAAGGATAATTGCTTTACAGAATTTTGTTGTTTTCTGTCAAACCTCAATCAGCCATAGGTATACATATATTCCCTCCCTTTTGAACCTCCTCCCATCTCCCTCCCAATCCCACCCTTCTAGGTTGATTCAGAGTCCCTGTTTGAGTTTCCTGAGCCATATAGCAAATTCTCATTGGCTATCTATTTTACATATGGTAATATAAGTTTCCATGTTACTCTTTCCATACAGCTCACCCTCTCGTCCCCTCTCCCCATGTCCATAAGTCTATTCTCTATGTCTGTTTCTCCCTTGCTGCCCTGTAAATAAATTCTTCAGAACCATTTTTCTAGATTCTGTATATGTGCATTAAATACAATATTTATCTTTCTCTTTTTGCCTCACTTCACTCTGTATAATAGATTCTAGGTTCATCCACCTCCACAGAACTGACTCAAATGTGCTCCTTTTTATAGCTGAGTAATATTCCATTGTGTTTATGTACCACAGCTTCTTTATCCATTCATCTATCGATGGGCATCTAGGTTTCTTCCATGTTCTAGCTATCGTAAATAGTGATGCAATGAATAATTGGATACATGTGTCTTTTTCAACCCTGGTTTCCTCAGGGTATATGCCTAGCAGTGGGATTGCTGGGTGATATGGTAGTTTTATTCCTAGGTTTTTAAGGAATCTCAATACCGTGTTCCATAGTGGCTGTATCAATTTACATTACCACCAACAGTGCAAGAGCGTCCCCTTGTCTCCAAACTCTCTCCAGCATTTATTGTTTGTAGGCTTTTTGATGGTGGCCATTCTGACCGGTGTGAGGTAGTATCTCATTGTGATTTTGATTTGCATTTCTCTAATAATGAGCAATGCTGAGCATCTTTTCATGTTTGTTAGCCATCTGTATGTCTTCTTTGTAGAAATGCCTGCTTAGGTCTTTTCCCCATTTTTTGAATGGGTTGTTTTCCTGGTATTGAATTGTATGAGCTGCTTATATATTTTGGAAATTAATCCTTTGTCAGTTGTTTCATCTGCTATTATTTTCCTCCATTCTGAGGGTTGTCTTTTCACCTTGCTTATAGTTTCCTTTGCTGTTCAAAAGCTTTTAAGTTGAATCAGGTCCCCCTTGTCTACTTTTGTTTTCATTTCCATTACTCTAGGAAGTGGGTCATAGAGAATCTTGCACTGATTTATGTCATCAAGTGTTGTGTCTATGTTTTCCTCTAAGAGTTTTATAGTTTCTGGTCTTACATTTAGGTCTTTAATCCATTTTGAGTTTATCTTTGTGTATGGTGTTAGGAAGTATTCTAATTTCATTCTTTTACATGCAGCTGTCCAGTTTTCCCAGCACCATTTATTGAAGAGGCTGTCTTCAATACAGAGGAATATTCATTGTATATTCTTGCCTCCTTTGTCAAAAATAAAGTACCCATAGGTGCATGGGTTTATTTCTTGGCTTTCTATTTTGTTTCATTGGTCTACATTTCTTTTTTTGTGCCAGTACCATACTGTCTTGATGACTGTAGCTTTGTAGTATAATCTGAAGTCAGGAAGGTTGATTCTTCCATCTCCATTCTTCTTTCTCAAGACTGCTTTGGCTATTTGGGGTCTTTTGTGCTTCCATATGACTTATGAAATTTTCTGTTCCAGTTCTGTGAAAAATGCCGTTGGTAATTTGATAGGGATCGCATTGAATTTGTAGATTGCATTTGGTAGTATAATCATTTTCACACTATTGATTCTTCTACCCAGGAACATAGAATATCTCTCCATCTGTTTATGTCATCTTCGATTTCTTTCATTAGTGTCTTATAATTTTCCATGTACAGTTCTTTGGTCTCCTTAGGTAAGTTTATTCCTAGATATTTAATTCTTTTTGTTGCAATGGTGAATGGGATTGATTCCCTAATTTCTCTGATTTTTCATCGTTAGTATTTAGAAATGCAAATTATTTCTGTGTATTGATTTTGTATCCCATAATGTTGCTAAATTCAATGATTAGCTCTAGTAATTTTCTGATACTATCTTTAGGGTGTTCTATGTACAGTACCATGTCATCTGCAAACAGTGAGAGCTTTACTTCTTTTCTAATCTAGATTCCTTTTATTTCTTTTTCTTCTCTGATTGCTGTAACTAGGACTTCCAGAACTATGTTGAATAATAGTGGTGAAAGTGGACACCCTTGTGTTATTCCTGATCTTAGAGGGAATGTTTTCCATTTCTCACCATTGAGAATAACGTTTACTATAGGTTTATCATATATGGCCTTTACTACATTGAGGTAGGTTTCCTCTTTGCCCATTTTTTTGAAGAGTTTTAATCATAATTTAGTGTTGAATTTTGTCAAAGGTTTTTTCTGCATCTATTGAGATTATCATATGGTTTTTATCTTTCAATTTGTTAATATGGTGTATCACATTGATTGATTTGCATATATTGAAGAATCCTTGCATTCCTGGAATAAACCCAACTTGATCATGATGTATGAGCTTTTTGATGTGTTGCTGAATCCTGTTCACTAAAATTTTGTTGAGGATTTTTGCATCTATGTTCATCAGTGATATTGGCCTATAGTTTTCTTTTTTTGTGTTGTCTTTGTCTGGTTTTAGTATCAGGGTGATGGTGGTCTCGTAGAATGAGTTTGAAAGTGTTCATTTCTCTTCAATTTTTTGAAAGAGTTTTAGAAGGATAGGCATTAGCTCTTCTCTAAATGTTTGATAGAATTCTCCTGGGAAGACATCTGAACCTGGGCTTTTTTTTTTTTTTTTTTTTTTTTTTTTTTCTTTTTTTTTTTTTTTTATTAAATTTTAAAATCTTTAATTCTTACATGTGTTCCCAAACATGAAACCCCCTCCCACCTCCCTCCCCATAACATCTCTGTGGGTGATTTTAAGGGAGATTTTTTTAATCACAGCCTCAATTTCAGTGCTTTTAATTGTTCGTAATTTCTATTTCTTCCTGTCTCAGTCTTGAAAGAGTGAACTTTTATAAGAATCTTAACATTTCTTCCAGGTTATCCAATTTATTGCCATAGAGTTGTTCATTATAGTCTCTTATAATCCTTGGTATTTCAGCATTGTCTGTTGTAACCTTTCCTTTTTCATTTATCATTTTGTTGATTTGATTCTTCTCTTGTTTTCTTGATGAGTCTGGCTAAAGGTTTGTCAATTTTGTTTATCTTATCAAAGAATCAGTTACTAGTTTATTAATCATTACTATTGTTTCTTTCATTTCTTCTTCATTTATTTCTGCTTGGATCTTTACAATTTCTTTCCTTTTACTAATTTCGGGGGTTTTTTGTTCTTCTTTTTCCAGTTGTTTTAGGTGTAAAGTTAGGTGGTCTGTTTGATGTTTTTCTTGTTTGTTGAGGTAGGGTTGTATTTCTATAAACTTCCCTCTTAGGACCACTTTTGCTGTATCCCATAGGTTTTGAGTTGTTGTGTTTTCATTATTTCCCTTTTGATTTCTTCAGTAATCTGTCAGTTATTTAGAAACGTGTTGTTTTAATCTCCATGTGTTTGTGTTTCTTAGTTTTTTTCTTATAATTGATATCTAGTCTCATAGTGTTGTGGTTGAAAAGATGCTTTATAGAATTTCGATTTTCTTAAATTTATTGAGGTTTGATTTGTGACCCAAGATGTGGTCTATCCAGGAGAATGTTCCTTGTGCTGTTGAGAAGAAGGTGTACTATTCTGCATTTGGGTGGAATGTCCTGAAGGTATCAATGAGATCCATCTCTCTAATGTATTATTTAAGACTTGTGTTTCCTTATTAGTTTTCTGGTTTGATGATCTGTCCCTTGGTGTGAGCGGGGTGTTAAAGTCTCCTACTATTATTGTTTTCCTGTCAATTTTTCCTTTTATGTCTGTTAGTGTTTGTATTATGTACTGATGTGCTCCTATGTTGGGTGCATAGATATTTCCATTTGTTATGTCTTCCTCTTGGATTTATTCCTTCATCATTATGTAGTGTTCTTCCTTATCTCTTGTAATCTTATTTTAAGGTCTATTTTTTCTGATATGAGGACTTTTACTCCAGCTTTCCTTTGCTTCCCATTTGCATGGAATATATTTTTCCATCCTCTCACTTTCAGTCTATATGTGTCTTGAGGTCTAAAGTGGGTTTCTTGAAGACAGCATATGTATGGGTTGTGTTTTGTATTCATTCAGCCAGTCTGTGTCTTTTGGTTGGAGTATTTAATCCATTTACATTTAAATTAATTATTGATATATATGTTTCTATTGCCATTTGCTTAACTGTTGGGGTTGACTTTTTAGATCTTTTTTCTTCTCTTGTAATTCTTGACTATATAAGTCTCTTTAACATCTGTTGTACAGCTGGTTTGGTGGTACTGAATTCTCTTAACTTTTGCTTGTCTGAAAAGCTTTTGATTTCTCCATCAATTTTGTATGATATCCTTGCCGGGTACAGTAATCTTGGTTGTAGATTTTTTGCTTTCAGTACTTTAAATATAGCCTGCCATTCCATTTTGGCCTGCAGAGTTTCTGCTGAAAGTTCAGCTATTAAGCATATGGGGTTTTCCTTGTATGTTGCTTGTTGCTTCTCCCTTGTTATTTTTAATATATTTTCTTTGTGTTTAGTTTTTGTTAGTTTGATTAGTATGTGTCTTGGCATGTTCCCCCTTGGGTTTATCCTGTATGGGACTCTTTGTGCCTCTTGGATTTGACTATTTTATTTTCCATGTTGGTCAAATTTTCAACTATAATCTCTTCAAAAAATTTCTCATACCCTTTCTTTTTCTCTTCTTCTTCTGGGACCTCCTTTATTGGAATATTGGTGTGTTTGATATTCTCCAAGAGGTCCCTGAGAGTATCCTCAGTTCTATTCATTCTTTTTACATTATTTCTGCTCTTGAGAAGTTATTTACACCATTTTAACTTCCAGCTCACTGATTAGTTCTTTTGCTTCAGATATTCTGCTATTGATTCCTTCTAGAGTATTTTTAATTTCAGTAATTGTGTTGTTTGTCTCTGCATGTTTATTCTTTAATTCTTCTAGGTCTCTGTTAGTTGATTCTTGCATTTTCTCCATTTTGTTTTCAAGGCTTTTGATCATCTTTACTGTCATTATTCTGAATCATTTTTCAGGTAGTTTGTCTATCTCCCTCTTCTTTTATTTGGCCTTCTGTGTTTCTAGTTTGTTCCTTCATTTGTGTAACATTTCTCTGTCTTTCCATTACTTTTTTAACTTATTGTGTTTGAGGTCTCCTTTTCCCAGGATTCAAAGTTGAATTCTTTTTTCCTTTTGGTTTTGGCCCTCTAAATGCGAAACCAAAGATGAACCCCAGACAATTGGCAGTTATAAAATCAGGCAAATAATAATTAAAATAATGGAATATACACACATATATATACACCCATGAGCAAAGTCAAAACAGTCCAATAGGAATAAAGCACAATAGATTGACCCAGAAAACAAACGAAATAAAAAATTATATTTGCCAGTTAAGAACAAAACTAACTAAAGCACAAACTGGAAAACAAAACTAAAGCAAGGCACCAAGTGGGGAATAAAGCAATGAAAGCAAAACTAACAAATACGTTGAGAGGAAAGAAAAGAAAGAATAGATATGCAAAGTTAAATAGAGGTAGATGAAGATTTATATATATAAAAGATTAACTGGAAGGGGAAAAGAACAGTAGGAAAGGGAAACAAATGAAAAATATAGAAAAAATATAACAGGCTTTAAAAAATTAAAAGTTAAAATTATAAAAAAGAGAAAAGATTTTTAAAAATGGAAGAAGAAAGAGAAAGAGAAAAAGGAAAACTCCACAGAACTACAAAAGCCCAATGTAGAGGTTTATAACAACTATAAAAAAGTGTGACTGAATATACACACATATATAAACACCCATAAGCAAAATCAAAACAGTGCAACAAAAATAAAGTACAATAGATTGACCAGGCAAACAAAGGAAATCTAAAATTATATCTACCAGAACAAAACTAACTAAAGCAAAAACTGGAAAACAAACTGAAGCAAGGTGCCAATTGGGGTATAAAGCAATGAAAATAAAACTAACAAATATGTTGAGACTAAAGGAAAAAAAGAAAGAAAGAATAGATTTGCAAAGTTAAATAGAGGTAGATAAAGAAGATTTATATATATTAAAGATTAACTGCAAGGGGAAAGAATAGTAGGAAAAGCAAACAAAGGAATAAATTTAGAAAAATAATAATAGGCTTAAAAAATTAAAATTAAAAAAACGAGAGAAATAAAAAACCTTCCCAGAACTTCAAAAGCCCAATATAGAGGCAGAGGTTTATAACAACAATAAAAAACATGAAAGAAAAAAAGCTCAAAAGTTCAGTTAGATTTCATAGTGCCAATAAAATTGACAAGTACAACAGCAGGGTGAGAGGGAAGGAGGGAGAAAAAAGAAATCCAATTTCCAAAGGAAATCCAAAAGAATCTACAGGACAAGCCAAAACACAGAATAATAAATGTTTTTCTTGAGTCACTGCTGTCAGAGTCCTTTCCCTCACTGGGAGTCACAGTCCACCTCACCTCCCTAGGATGCCCTCCAACACCGTGCTGATCTCTGGACCAGCCGTGAGGACAGCTCAGATTCTAATCTGCTCCTACTCCTCTGTGTTCTTGCTTCCAATGTCCACAGCTATCAGAATTAGTGAGTTTTCTTTTGTAGGAGCTCTCAATGACCTTTTATATATTCCACAGACACAGCGTCTGCCTAGTTGATAGTGTGGATTTAATTTGCAGCTGGTGGTAGGGTTTCGAGTCATCTTCCTTAGTCACACTGCCCCTGGGTTTCAACTGTGATTTTATCTCCACCTCTGGATATGGGTTGTCTACTGGGATTTGCTCATGAGGCTGCCATGGAGGACTTGGGTTTGCCCATATGAGGGCCAGGTGTGGAGGTGGTGCAGCTGCTTAAGTCTCAGGGGTTCTGGCAGTGCCAGGTACTCAGGGTAGTTGGCAACTAAGGCAGCCAGAAATAGAGTGCTCTAGAAGGGTATGGCAACAAGTATTAGCCAATACGCTCCAGTATTCTTAACTGGAGAACCCCCCTCCCTGCCAGAGAAGGCTGGCAGGCCACAGTCCACAGGGTCGCAAAGAGCTGGACACTACTGAAGCAACACATAAGCGTAAGACTTTTTTCCTGTGGCAGCTCTGCCCCAGTAAGAGTTGAGCATTGAAGGTAGTACAGTTGCTTGGCTTGCAGGGACCCTTGCGATGCTAAGTGAGCAGAGACATCAACTGCCTCCGCCACAGGAGTTATGGCCCTATCAGACTCTTTTTTTGAGCCTCTTGCAGCTGATCAGAAGGCCTCTTTAGCCAGTATTTCTCTGCAGCTCTGCCTGTTCAGGCACTTAGAGGGCTTCCTTGCCTGGATCATTCTCTGTTGTTTGGTGCATCAGGCAAATAGAGGGGCCCCCCCGCCTGGGCCTTACTCTGTAGATTGGCACATCAGGCACATCCCACCCTGGGTGGGATCCTACTCTGTAGTTCAGTGCATCAGGCATTTGATGGGCCAGCCTCTCTATTGTTCAGCTGCCAATGCTGGCGTGTGGCGGGGAGAGGGGCTGTGGTGATGGCTCCACCCCCTAGTGTGACTCAGCAGTATCTCCTTGCTTCCATGGCTGCCCAGCTTTCTTCCACAGGCATTTCCCACCATAATCTCTTCCCTCACTTCCCCTTGATCAGTCTCTCCACAGTCAACAGCAGCTTGAGCGCCCCCATTGCTCCACAGTCCCTACACTCCAGCTCCCAGCCACTGGGCCATCTAGGGTAAGTATGGCTATAGCAAATACTGACTGATTCTCATTCCATTTAGGCTGACACAGATCAGTTGTTTCCATCTCAGCCTTAAACATTTTCCCTCTGACTCAGACAATTGCTCTGATGTGGAAATCAGACCCATGCTTCAGTTATGCTACCTGCCAAGTTATGCTTCCTACCAACACTGCTATTCTACCCCCTAGGTCCTTCATGCTATCGAATTTTGCATGTGTCTATACATTATTTCTGCTGGTCAGGTACTTCTGTCCGCTCTCAGCTGGTGTTCTGCAGGCACTTCTGTGTCTGAAGGTATATTCCTGATGTATCCATGGAGGAGATGTATTCTATGTCCACCTACTCCTCTGCCATCTTGTCCCTCTCCTGCTCTGTATTTCTGTTTTATAAGTACTCCATATATACGTAAGCAATCTAATGGTGAAATTCAGAATTATTTCTCTCTGTCTCTGTTCCCTGTCCCTCTCACTTGCTCACCCCCTAAATCTAAGAGAACAGAGACGGAAAGAATAAAAAGCAATAAACATGATTTTTAAAAGCCTCAGCTTCCACCTGAGTCTGTATTCCTTTTAAAAAGCAATGGGTGGTAAAAGTGAGGAAAGCTAAGAAAATTAATAGTCTTTTGGAATTCTAATACAAGGTGGAGTTAAATAAAAATGAAAAAAATAAAGACAGTTATATCACTCAAAACCTCACTGTTTGGTGTTTAGATTTTTCACTGTTTTATTTACTTTTTAAATCTTTAGATTTTATAAAATTTTTAAAGTTTACTTTCCATTTACAGTTACTACAAAACATTGGCTATATTTCCCATGTGGTTCAATATATCCCTGAGCCTATCTTATACTTAAGAGTTTGTCCTCTCACTCCTCCCCATATTAACCCAGCTCCCTCTCCACTGGTAACCACTATTTTGTTCTTTGTATCTGTGAGTCTGCTTTTCTTTTGTTACAGTTACTTGTTAGTTGTACTTTTTAGGTTTCACACATAAATGATACAATATAGTAATTTTTCTTTCTCTGACTGACTTATAGTTCATCCATGTTTCTGCAAAATGCAACTTTTGATTGTTTTTTATTTAAAAAAAACTCAAAATGGATTAAAGATATAAGACCTTAGAAATATAAGACATGATAGTATAAAACTTCTAAAGGAAAAAAGGGCAGAACACTTTTCGACATAAATAACTTTCCATTTTAGTAAATTTCTCTTATGCTATTAGAACTGTCAAATTAATAGGGGTTAAATTAATGAAATTGTTTAGTATTTTTAACTGGAAGGAGAAAAGATATAAACTTTCACTATCTCAAGTAGAAAAATTATTCTTTACAACCAAAGCCCACATAAAATGATTTATTTATCACATTTTTTACACAGTTAAACTGGAATAAACAAGCTTCTTAAGACCTGACCTTAAGCTCTATTAGGATATTTTTACTCTAACTCCTTTACTGCTAAAGTAGAATTTGACATAGCTCATTTACCCACCTTTGCTGAACACTAGAGGACAAAAGTCAAGAAACACCTGAAGTAACAGGCAAATTTAGCCTTGGAATACGGAATGAAGCAGGGCAAAGACTAATAGAGTTTTGCCAAGAAAATGCACTGGTTATAGCAAACACTCTCTTCCAACAACACAAGAGAACACTCTACACATGGACATCACCAGATGGTCAACACCAAAATCAGACTGATTATATTCTTTGTAGCCAAAGACGGAGAAGCTCTATACAGTTAACAAAAACAAGACCAGGAGCTGACTGTGGGTCAGATCATGAACTCCTTATTGCCAAATTCAGACTTAAATTAAAGAAAGTAGGGAAAACCACTAGTTCATTCAGGTATGACCTAAATCACATCCCTCATGATTATACAGTGGAAGTGAGAAATAGATTTAAGGGCCTAGATGTGATAAAGTGCCTGATGAACTATGGAATGAGGTTCATGACCTTGTACAGGAGACAGGGATCAAGACCATCCTCATGGAAAAGAAATGCAAAAAAGCAAAATGGCTGTCTGGGGAGGCCTTACAAATAGCTGTGAAAAGAAGAGAAGCGAAAAGCAAAGGAGAAAAGGAAAGATATAAGCATCTGAATGTAGAGTTCCAAAGAATAGCAAGAAGAGATAAGAAAGCCTTCTTCAGGGACCAATGAAAAGAAATAGAGGAAAACAACAGAATGGGAAAGACTAGAGATCTCTTCAAGAAAATTAGAGATACCAAGGGAACATTTCATGCAAAGATGGGCTAAATAAAGGACTGAAATGGTCTGGACCTAACAGAAGCAGAAGATATTAAGAAGAGGTGGCAAGAATACACAGAAGAACTGTACAAAAAAGATCTTCACAACCCAGATCATCATGATGCTGTGATCACTCACCTAGAGCCAGACATCCTGGAAAGTAAAGTCCAGTGAGCCTTAGAAAGCATCACTACAAACAAAGCTAGTGGAGGTGATGGAATTCCAGTTGAGCTCTTTCAAATCCTGAAAGATGATGCTGTGAAAGTGCTGCACTCAATATGCCAGCAAATTTGGAAAACTCAGCAGTGGCCACAGCACTGGAAAAGGTCAGTTTTCATTCCAATCCCAAAGAAAGGCAATGCCAAAGAATGCTCAAACTACCGCACAATTGCACTCATCTCACATGCTAGTAAAGTAATGCTCAAAATTCCCAAAGCCAGGCTTCAGCAATACGTGAACCGTAAACTTCCTGATGTTCAAGCTGGTTTTAGAAAAGACAGAGGAAGCAGAGATCAAATTGTCAACATCCTCTGTAACATGGAAAAAGCAAGATAGTTCCAGAAAAATGTCTATTTCTGCTTTCTTGACTATGTCAAAGCCTTTGACTGTGTGGATCACAATAAACTGTGGAAAATTCTGAAAGACATGGGAATACCAGACCACCTGACCTGCCTCTTGAGAAATCTGTATGCAGGTCAGGAAGCAACAGATAGAACTGGACATGGAACAACAGACTGGTTCCAAATAGGAAAAGGAGTACATCAGGGCTGTATATTGTCACCCAGCTTATTTAACTTCTATGCAGAGTACATCATGAGAAACACTGGACTGGAAGAAGCACAAGCTGGAATCAAGATTGCCAGGAGAAATATCAATAACCTCAGATATGCAGATGACACCACCCTTATGGACACCACCCTTATGGCAGAAAGTGAAGAGGAACTCAAACTCCTCTTGGTGAAAGTGAAAGTGGAGAGTGAAAAAGTTGGCTTAAAACTCAACATTTAGAAAACGAAGATCATGGCATCTGGTCCCATCACTTCATGGGAAATAGATGGGGAAAGAGTGTCAGACTTTATTTTTGGGGGCTGCAAAGCCACTGCAGATGGTGACTGCAGCCATGAAATTAAAAGATGCTTACTCCTTGGAAGAAAAATTATGACCAACCTAGACAGTATATTCAAATGCAGAGACATTACTTTGCCAACAAAGGTCCGTCTAGCCAAGGCTATGGTTTTTCCAGTGGTCATGTGAGAGTTGGACTGTGAAGAAAGCTGAGCGCCGAAGAATTGATGCTTTGAACTGCGGTGTTTGAGAAGACTCTTGAGAGTTCCTTGGACTGTAAGGAGATCTAACCAGTCCATTCTGAAGGAGATCAGCCCTGGGATTTCTTTGGAAGGAATGATGCTGAAGCTGAAACTCCAGTACTCTGGCCACCTCATGCGAAGAGTTGACTCATTGGAAAAGACTCTGATGCTGGGAGGGACTGGGGCCAGGAGGAGAAGGGGACAACAGAAGATGAGATGGCTGGATGGCATCACGGACTCGATGGCATGAGTCTGGGTGAACTCTGGGAGTTGGTGATGGACAGGGAGGCCTGGCATGCTGCGATTCATGGGGTCACAAACAGTCAGACACCACCGAGTGACTGAACTGAACTGAATATTCCATTCTGTATATGTACCACAGCTTTCTTATCCATTCGTCTGCTGATGGACATCTAGGTTGCTTCCATGTCCTGGCTATTATAAACAGTGCTGCAATGAACATTGGGGTACATGTGTCTCTTTCATTTCTGGTTTCCTCACTGTGTATGCCCAGCTGTGGGATTGCTGGGTGGTATGGCAGTTCTATTTCCAGTTTTTTAAGGAATCTCCACACTGTTCTCCATAGTGGCTATATTAGTTTGCATTCCCACCAACAGTGTAATAGGGTTCCCTTTTCTCCACACCCTCTCCAGCATTTATTGCTTGTAGACTTTTGGATTGCAGCCATTCTAACTGGCATGAAATGGTACCTCAATGTTGAGCATCTTTTCATGTGTTTGTTAGCCATCTGTATGTTTTCTTTGGAGAAATGTCTTTTTAGTTCTTTGGCCCACTTTTTCACTGGGACTCTTTTTTTTCTGGAATTCAGCTGCAGGAGTTGCTTGTATATTTTTGAGATTAATTCTTTGTCCATTGGTTCGTATCCTATTATTTTCTCCCATTCTGAAGGCTGAAATCTTTAAATCCACATATCTAGGAAGCTCAAGAGACCCAAGTATGAGAAATATGAATAAGAAAAAAGAAATAATTAAAAGTTAACGGCATTTTGACAGTTGGAAATGCTGTGCTTGGGGCAAGAGGATAGAAGAGAACTGTGTATATTCTGCTCAGTTTTGCTATGAAACTGCTGGGGTCCAGGGAAGCGAAACCAAAATATGCCTCAATGGTATACTGATTACCTTAATTACAGTTACTTCAGAAATGACTGAATCAGGAGCAAAACTTTCCATCCATCCTATCTCCCTTAAAACAGAAAATAAATCTCCCATATGAAAGGTACCCTCCCTCTGTGGAGTGTGGGGGTTCAGCTATGGTGATGGCAGAAAGAGATTCCTTATTACCAGAGAGATCAGGGATTCAGGGCCAATAAGCCTGTATAAAAACACCTCGTTACATCTTTACTAATCTATTCAGTTCAGTTCAGTCGCTCAGTCGTGTCTGACTATTTGCGACCCCATGAATCACAGCACACCAGGCCTCCCTGTCCATCAGCAACTCACGGAGTTCACTCAAACTCACGTCCATCGAGTCAGTGATGCCATCCAGCCATCTCATCCTCTGTCATCCCCTTCTCCTCCTGCCCCCAATCCCTCCCAGCATCAGGGTCTTTTCCAATGAGTCAACTCTTCACATGAGGTGGCCAAACTAATTTCTTACACGAGCCCAAATTTTGCTTATTTTTGTACTAATTAATCATTGTAATCTTAATTACTTTGTCCTGTCAGTTCCTCTCAAATTTATTGTTTCTGTAGCTAAAAAGTATAAAAGCTGCCTGCTTTAGCCTCTGCTTAGGTCTTATTTCTTTGAGACCTCTCTGTGAACAAATTCAATTTGTTTCTGTTTTCCCTGTTAATTTGTTTTGTGTCCATTTCCAGCCATAAGAACTCAAGAAGGGTAGAGGGGGAAACTTCTTATTCCCCTCAAAAAATCTAAAACTGTTCTGAAAATTAATGGCTTTTCTCTTTTTTTATATGAAAACTAATAAGCATTTTAAATTAGAAAGAAGAGACATATCTTTGCCAACAAAGGTCCATAGAGTAAAAGCTATGTTTTTTCTAGTTTTCATGTAAAAATGTGAGAGTTGGACAATAAAGAGGGCTGAACTCCGAAGAATAGATGCTTTCTAACTGTGGTGTTGCAGAGGACTCTTGAGAGTCCCTTGGACCACAAGGAGATCAAATGAGTCAATCCTAAAGGAAATCAATCCTGAATATTCATTGGAAAGACTGGTGCTGAAACTAAAGCTCCAATACTTTGGCCACCTGATGTGAAGAGCCAACTCATTGGAAAAGACCCTGATGCTGGGAAAGATTGAGGGTGAGAGAAGGGGGTGACAGTGGATGAGATAGTTGGATGGCATTACCAACTCAATGGACATGAGTTTGAGCAAACTCCAGGAGATAGTGAAGGACAAGGAAGCCTGTCGTGCTGCAGTTCATGGGGTAGCAAAGAGTCAGACACAACTTAGCAACTTAACAACAAAAACAAGCATTTTAGCATGGTTGTAGTATATATAAGATTAATATAAAAAATGCCAGCAACAGTCAAAATTTAAATAAAATGCCATATAGAATAGCATCAAATATAGGAAATAGGAATAAATCTGATAGGAAATAGAGATTAATAGAGTGAAAAATATAAAATAATACAGAGTAATTAAAGACAAAAGTAACTAGAAACACTGTGCTCATGGTTTAGATGATTCAACACTGTTACAATGCAGTTTTCCTCAAACTGATACATAGATTTGGTATAATTCCAATAAAAATATCAGGAGATAGTCTCTAAAAATTAGCAATCTGATTCAAAGAACTTACCAGAGCCAAAATAATTAAAAAAAAAAAATCTGGATGATTAACATTCTATGTTTGCAAGACCTATTGTGAGTTACAGCAATCAAGATTGTGTATATCAGCACCAAGCCTGAAAAACAGAAAAGTGGAAGAGAACTGAGCCAGAAGTTGACCCACAAATATATGGACAAATTACTTAGACAAAAGGACAAAGGCAAGTCAGTGGAGAAGTGGGTCTTTTATCATATGAATATACAATTATATATCCATAGGCAAAAAAATGAACTTTGATCAATAACTTATACCATATACAAAAATTAATTCAAAGTGGATCCTAGACCTCATCAAGAAGAAGGACTTGTCATCTTTGAAACATACTTTAAGAAAATGATAAAAGACAAGCCATAGACCAGGATAAAATACTTACAAAGCATGTAGCTGATAAAGTACTTGTGTCTAGAACATAATAATCCTCAGAGGTCAACAATTAGAAAACAAACACAATTTTTAAATGGGCAAAAGTTACGCACTTTACCAAGGAAAGTATACACATGGCTAGTAAGGACAGGAAAAAGTATTCAACAAAATCCCCATTAGGGAAACATAAATTAAAGTTACAACAGGACATCACTGCTTCTATCAGACTAGACAAAATGAAAAATACTTAAGCTATGAAGGAAATGCAAATCTGTCATACATTTGGTTCTTTAGTCTCGAAGTCATGTCTGGCCTGCAGTCCACCAGGCTCCACTGTCCATGGGATTTCCCAAGCAAGAATACTAGAGTGGGTTTCTATTTCCTTCTCCAGGGGATCTTCCTGACTCAGGGATTGAACCCACATCTCCTGCACTGCAAGCAGATTCTTACCACCATGCATAGCTGGTGGGAACTAACAGTTTCTTAAGAAGTCAAAATACACCTACCACATAATACAACTATTACACTGTTATGTATTTCTCCAAGAGAAATGAAGGGCATGATCATGTATGATCATACAAAACTCTTGTACTCAAATGTTAATAGCCCAAATCTGAACACCCAAATATCTTTCAGTAGCTGAATGTATAAACAAATTAAGGAATACATACGCAGTGTAACGCTACTCAGGAATAGGAAGAAATGAAGTCTTGAAATACACTACAACATAGATGAACCTCAAAATAATTATTTGAGATGAAAGAAGCAAGGCACACACAGAGACAGAGAATATGAAGGAGATTACTATAGACACACAAAGCAGATCAGGAGTTGCCTGAGGACAAAAGAGTCGGACAGGGAGTAATGGGAGAAAAGAATTAAAAGAAGTGATGCACATGTTTATTACCTTCACTGTAGTCAGTGATGATTTCACAGATGTATACATGACCCAAAACTTCAGAAATTACACAATTTGTGTGTAATGTATTATATGACAAATATTCCTCCACAGATCTGTTTTTAAAAAGTTAAATGGATTTCCTAATGTATATCATTAAAATAAACCATATATTTGCTTTTCATCTTGGAAATATTTTGGACATAATTTTGAAAGGAAAATAGCAATTATTAAGAACTAAAACCCTTCTACATGAAAAAACTTACAAATGTTTGAGTGTAACCATGACTACACAGTAGCTCCAGAAATGTTGTTAATTAATGCTTCTTTTCTATTATACATTTTTGCAAGATTAGATACCTGTGTTTATATCCTTACACAACTTTTTTGCAGGAAAAAAATGTTAAAGATCTATCAGTGATTTAAAACAATAAATTTTTTAAAGTCCAATGATATAAATGTTGTCTCATTTATTCACTTGATGAATTCAATATTAAATGTATAATTATCTCAATAAAAACAAAGAAATGATCTGTGAAGAAATTAGATTTACTATCTAAAATTTAACATTTTGATTCTTTGGATTTCACATGCCTAAAGAGGAAATATATATTGGTTAGCTGTCTTAGAAACCCCCACAAAAGTTAAATATCTTTTAAAACTAATATACCTTATTGTTGTTTAGTTGCTAAGTCATGACCGACTCTTTCACAACCCCATGAACTGTATAGCCTGCCAGGCTCCTCTATCCCTGCAATATCCTGGACAAGAATATTGGAATAGGTTCGTCATTTCCTTCTGCATGAGATCTCCCTGACCCAGTGACTGAACCCACATCTCCTGCATTAGCAGGAGGATTCTTTACCCCTGAGTTTCCAGGGAAGCCCTCATATATCTTACAATGAGGAATAAACATTATTTTTATTTTAGCAAAAATTATAAAAAGGGCATCACACTATGGCAGAAACAAAGTTAAACTGAATTATTTAGAGTTCAAAATGATCCTTTTTAAAAAAGAGTAAAACTGTACTTAAAAATTGGCATTTTAATATCTAAAATGTTATAGGCACAATTGTAAAATCTGGGTAAGATCAAATGTGTGGCATACATCTGAAAAGAATGAAAACCAATACGGAGAAGAATTGGTGCTACATGATTTTTTTTTTTTTTTTGGTTTGTTGCTTAATCCTCAAACATGAGTCTTATCTTAAATTAGTATAACAATAACACTGAAAATTGATTAATTCAGGTGCCAGTTCTGAAGAAATTTATTCATTTTTTCCGAATTAGCATTATTTGCAAATTGACTTCCACATAGGTTATCTCCCTACACAACCAGGAACAAACCATGTGAGAATCAGACAAAACTTACAAACTAATTCAGCGCTCCACATTCTCGGTCTCAGGTCCACTGCTGTCACTGAGAGACACCAAGCTGACCCATCTCACTACTGTCTCTTAAGTGAGCAGAAGGGCAACTACTTTATAGCCTGATAGACAAGCATGTATGTTTTCAAATAAAATAACTTTAAGATATCTGGGAATGTTAATCACCCTTAAGAGAAAAAAAAGAATTTATTTTTTATTCTTAGTGGACACATTATCACAAAATAGGGTAGAAAACATGTATTTTCTAGCCTCCACATAAAGCAAACATTATGCCAACATAAGAATAGTTCACACCATTACCTAAATCTCTGAGCTATGACTGTCGCACAAATATACAATTAAGGTAAACAATGTTCATATGTGTATACCCAGTCACTGTGAAATTTTTTTGTAGTAACCAGTTTTGCAAAAGTGCATCTGGAAAGTTACTCAACATTCTTATTTTTTTGTTTTTATTGTTTTGTATTCCTTTTAATTGCTCTGATTTGAATACTCATTTTCCTGATAATTGCTTGCAGTTCTTTTATGTGCATATTTTCCTTTGTTAAGTATATGTTCCAATCTTTTGCTGATCTTTTTTAATTATCATTTTTTCAATTAGTGATAAATCATTTGTCAAATACATATTTTGTGAATATTTTTGCCCAGTTTATGGATTAAGCATTCATTTTTCAAATGGGGTCTTTGGATTATCAGAAGTTTTGATGAAATTTTATTTATACAATGCATTTTTACAGCTTCAGTAATGTGACTGAACTCAAATCATAAAGAATGTCTCATTTTAAGATGATTGTTAAATCGTTACTATTTCTGCTACTCTCCATATCTTCCTATAAAGTTACTATCAGGTATTGATTCTTCTCAGTCTTCCTTTAACATTTAGGAGAGTGCAAATATGCTCTTGAAGTCCATTCAGTTTTTAAAGAGAAAATATCTTTATTTCATCTTCAAACTGAAAAATATTTTCACTGGATATAGAACTGAGCTTAATAGATTTTTTTTCTTTCTTTCTTTGCTTTACAAACGTTCTACTGTCTGTTGTCCTCTTTGTTTCTGATGAAAAGTCATCAGTCATGTTTTGCCTGTACATAATGTGCTGTTTTTCTCTGGCTACTTTCAATATTGCCTTTTTACATATGTTTTCCTTCAGTATTCTTGCCTGGAAAATCCCACAGACAGAGGATCCTGGCGGGCTAAGGTCATTTGGGTTGCAAAGAGCTGGACACAGCTGAGTGACCAAGATAGCAAACAAATACACATTTGTTCTCAGGAGCTAGCCAATGATGTGCCACGGTGTGATATACCTTGTATGTATACTGTTAGGGTCTCTTGAACTTCTTGGATCTGAAATCAATTATTTTCACAAAATTAGAGACTATTGGTGCCAGTATATCTTCAGATACTTTTATGCTCCATTATTTCTTTCTTCTTTTCTGAGATTGCAAATATATACACATTGTCCTAATGAGTAAAGACATAGAGAAATCATAGTAGAGAAATAGATACTATATTTTTATTTTTATTTATTTTTTTTTTTAGTTTTTTTTTTTTTATTAAATTTTAAAATGGAAATTTTAGAACTAGAGAGTAAATATACAAATGAGAAATTCATTGGGTGGGCCCAAGAACAGCTGAGGAATGCAAAAGAAATGGTCAATAAATGTAAAGATAAATCAATAAGAATTATCTGATCTGCAGGACAAAGAGAATAAAAGACTAAAAAAAAAAAGAACAAGTTCTCAGTGATCTACAGAACAATATTAAAGTACAGTGTGTATATATTTGCAATCTCAGAAAAGAAGAAAGAAAGAAAAGAAGAAAGAAATAATGGAGCATAAAAGTATCTGAAGATATACTGGCACCAATAGTCTCTAATTTTGTGAAAATAATTGATTTCAGATCCAAGAAGTTCAAGAGACCCTAACAGTATACATACAATGGTTTTTCTCTTGATTATGCCAATAGTCTTCTATTTCTTCACATGTCTAGAAAATATTTACTGTATAATGTATATTGTAAAAGACACATTGTAGTCACTGAATTCCATTACCATCTTTGAAAGACTTTTATTTTCTATCATTTATTTACCTTTGCTAGATTAAAACTCTTTCTTGCATTGGACAGTATCTGTACTTTCTGCAAAGTCCTTTCAATCTTACAGCTGTTGCCTTCTACCAGACCTTCTGGAGCATGGCATACTACATATAGTCCAAAGGTCTATCAAGGATTTAGCAGAATTTGCACATAACCTTCTTAGGTTCTAGCCACGCAAACTAACAAATATTTTTGACTGAGAAATTATAAAATTGCAAGTATCTCTTCTAGTTTCTGCCCTACTACTTCTTTTATTTTTATTTTTTGGCCATACCACAAGGCATGCAGAATCTTAGTTCCCTGACCAGAGATTGAGCACAGGCACCCTGCAGTGGAAGTGGATAGTCTTAATCAAGGGACCACCAGGGAACTACCCCAACCTATCATTCTTATATTCTCAATAAGACATAAATGACCACTATTGGCACCTCCCTCACCACTTAAGTAGTATAAAACAAAGAACTCTGGTCCATAGAATGAAATGAAGAAAGAACATAAAATAAAGAGACATTGGGAATAAAAATAATCTTTCACTATTGTCCCATGTTTTATTAGTGTTAGTCCTGTTCAGAATGATCATTTCTAATATGTTTTAGTGGAAGCTATAGCAACTAGGTTCCCCTCTAATTTCTGGAGAATGATAGGGACTGTCATTCCAGAATTTAGCTAGAATGTAGCAAGGACGTGGGCAAAGAGGCTCAGCAGGGAATTAAATGCTGGTGTTGGTTAGCATTTGCTTTGGTTAAAATTATCTGTGAAAGAACATGAAACAACAGTGAGGCAAGTCAAAATGGAGTTTATGTCACTTTTACAGAGGAATCCTGAGCCCACTCTGGGCTCTGATCTTGGAGTCAAGGATCCAGACTCTATCTTGTTCTATCATCTTTAGCCTGATTTTCACCTCACATTCCAAGATGGCTGCATGAGCTCAGGCCATCTTGTCTTCATTTCAGCCATCTTGGATGAGAAGGAGACTTGAGTAAGTCAGGATGCCACAGACGATCCAGAAACTGGGTGTGATGGCCATGGCTTTGTATTAGGCCATGCCAGAAGCCACGTTTGGTGGTGGTGTTATCTCCAGCATTGTCTTCCAAGTCACCAAAACTAGCTCAAGCTCTTGTAATCTCTGTTTGCAATCCTTGTAAGGAAATCAGTCACATTTCTGTCATTGTCCAGGGTCTCTTTGAATGGTTTGCCTTCAAAACATACTACTATCCAGTGTCTATCCTCCAAAAGAAAGAAGAGGCACATTGGTCCATTGAAGCCAAATCACAAGGATCCACTGGAGCTTTCATCATCTTTAACTTGATACATTATCCTGCCCCACAGGGTGGGGGCCATCCTCTGTGAAAATTTCTGGTTTAATGTCAACCAATTTCCTTTTTCAGCTCTTCCATCAGGGCTTTCAGAGTTTCTATATGTCACTCCCAGGACTTTGTGGTATTTGTCCATCCCCAGAGGACCAAAGAGTTTGGCCTTCTTGCCACATGGAAAATAAAGAAACATGTTTCCATTGACCTGGCCTTGGACCTCACATTGTGGTTGTCCAGGTCTGAGCTTATGATTGACAGTGAAGTCATACTGAATAGTGTGAGAGTCACTGCAGACCTGGAAGACACAGGTCAGTAGCAGAAAGACCAGGGAGGCAGGACTGAAGGTGGTGCCAGAAACCAGAACCATCGAGACCCAAGGGTGCTTGGAGCCACATCTGTTAATTCACTGTGTTTGCTGCTCCCAGGATGCTGCGGCTCCTCAGCGGAGACAAGTGAGCCCTAGGCAGAGAGTGGAGTGGGAGCCGATGTGAACCAGACTTATTCCAGGCATGCTGCCCTAGGTTCTGCCTATTTTAATCTTATCTTTCAATACTTGCCTTTATTTATATTAGACATCTGCTGGCAGATTAATTACTATAAAGTTTTACATTATTATCAATGAAATGAACATTTTTATAACTTTTTAACATTTCTTAACTATTTCTTTTAAATTATTATTAAATCACATTAGTTTTCAAAAATAAGAGCAAAGAATGAAGTTTTTGCAGAGATGTAGATGGACCTAGAGACCATCATACAAAGTGAAGTAAGTCAGAAACAGAAAACCGTATCATATAATACTGCTTTACATATGGAATCTAGAAAAATGACATAGATGAATTTATTTATTTGCAAAGCAGAAACAGAGATACAGATATGGAGAACAAACTTAGGACACCAAGTGTGTGGGGAGAAGGCGTGGATAGAATTGGAACATTGGGATTGACATATATACACTACCATGTATAAAAGAGATAACTAATGAGAATCTACAGGGAACTCAATTCAGTGCTCTGTGGGGACCTAATGGAAAGAACATCAAAAAGAGAGGGGAGATATATATAACTGATTCATTCTGATGTATGGCGGGAACTAACACAACACTGTAAAACATCTATACTCCAATAGAAATTAATCTAAAAAAGTTACACCGAGTGAAACTACCCACAGTCCATACTATGTGATTTCATTAATTTGAAATGCTAGAACATGTAAACTAACTTGTGATAGATGTTTGCTTCAATGGGGAAGACTGACTGAAAAGGGACGCAAGGAAACCTAATGAAGTGATGGAAATTCTCATATCAAATATGATTGATGAGATTATATAGTATCTGAATATTGCATTGTACATAAATTTTATTGCAATTAGAAAACATTACCCAGGTAATTGCATAACAGAAAACTGTTCTTTTGTGATCAGATTTTTAAATCATGACATCTAGTTATAAAAGATAATGCTTAAAAATAATACCCATTAGCTACTTTTATATCTACGTTCTCTCTCTTTAGTTACTAAGTCCTGTCCAACTCTTGCAATCCCAAGGACTGTAGCCTGTCAGACTCCTCTGTCCTTGAGATGCTCCAGTCAAGAATACTGGAGTAGGTTGCCATTTCCTTCTTCAGAGGATCTTCCCAACTCAGGGATCGAACCCAGGTCTCCTGCACCGCAGGCAGATTCTTTACCTACTGAGCTATGAGATTACATCCCTAATGTCACATGAGATTTTATATAACATTTTTCATATACAGTGTACTTCTACCTTATAATGAGTGTTTCAATATTGTTTCAGCTGTCTTTTGCACTCATTACTTCTCACTCTGCCATATAGAAACAGAATTATCTAATCATTTTTAATATTGCTGAAGCAATATTAAAACACTCATTTAAAAAAATAAAACACTCATTTTAAGATAAAAGTACATTGTATAAGAAAAATATTGTATAAAATCTCATGTGACATAAGGGATGTAATAAAAAAATTTATCAAATTCATATAAAATTACACAAAATTTGTTTTGAATCTTCTTTTAAAAAGCTTTTTAGAACATATCTAGTACAACTTAGAAAACTATATCAATTGACCCAACTTAACCTGAAGATAAATAGAAATTATGTGAAAGAAAATACTTCAGCAAACATGGAAAACTATTCAAGATATAAAATTCATGGGTGATTATACAGTCTTTAAGTGTGATACTTTTATTTCAAAAAGAAATTAACTGGCATAAATGCTAAGCTTAGTGGCATATAGGGCCAGTTGCTCTGGCTTACAAGAATTGATCGTGTGCATCTTTCCTCAACTCTGTGTTCAGTAATGTCACATTGGCAGCTTGAACTAAGCCCTGGGGGGAATATTTACACCATGAAAATCAGCAAATGTTATAAAAGTGCTTTAAGGACTATAGCACAGAAGAAAACCAAGCAAGCAAATAGTCACACAAAATTGAAGAAATAGAAATTAGTGTTTGGGGAAGCTGTGGAAGTTAAATTTGCAGGAGAAAGTACTACAGTTGGTGGAGCTACATAAAGAAAAAGATCTAAACTGCTGAAAAGAGAGAGCTCTCAGAGTTGTTTGCTCAATAACAAGTGGTGCATGTAGAGGGTGAAACTCCATGATGCTGAGCAAAGAACAAGAAAGGGGAGCTATAAGATAAACAACTCCCAAAGCTCTAACTGGTGAGAATGTAGAGACTAAATATCTAAGGCATTCAGTTGAGAAACCAAAAATGTCAAACCATAGTAACAGACGTTAACCAGCCTAGGATAAACTATATTTTAAACCTGTCTAACACAGCTTATCATAATTTAACTGGCTGCCAAAACATACTTCAACAATCTTAAAAACAATAAAATTCAAATGCAGCAGTGTAACACTCATGATCATCTAATCAAAATTATCAGATGTGCAGAGAAACAGGAAAATCACACCCATCAGGAGAAAAATCAGATAACATAAACAAACACTGAAATGCCAGTATTGATGGCCTGTGTAGACAAAGATTTTAAAACAATTATTGTAAATATATGGTCATAGTTACAAAGGAAAACATATTTGTCAAAATTCATTAGACTGCACACTTAGAATAGGTGCTCTTTTAGATGTAGATTCTTTATCATAAAATCAATTTTTTAAATGTGATACTGAATATTTTTAATTTCTAGTTTAATAATAATTAATTTTAGATGTTTAATGAGTTCTGTTTAGAGAGGTACTTGTCACTTGTTAAAAGATGAATTTCTTAATGAAAATGATTTACAAATAAGTTACTTTCCACAAATATAATGTACATGTAATATTCTCTCTTCTGTAATTTTTTGTTAGCAAATCTTAACATCTTTCCATTTTTAAATATAGTTCATTAACATTCATGAAAGCTAAATGATGACATGTTTTTTTGATAGCTGACATTGAGAAAATCCATCATTAGGCAAAGGAGACTTGATATAATCCCATAAATAAATGAGAAGGTGTATCATGCATTAGGGGGCTCCCCAGGTGGTACAGTGCTAAAGAATCTGTCTACCAACACAAAAGATGCAAAAGATGCAAGTCCGATGCCTGGGTGGTAAAGATGCCCTGGAAGAGGAAATGGCAACACACTCCAATATTCTTGCCTGAAAAATTCACTGGACAGAGGAGCCTGGTGGCCTACAGTCCATGTGGTTGCAAAGAGTCAGACATGATTGAGCAACTAAGCATAGACACACATAGAACATGCATTAGATGACTTATTTTGTGTATGGACAAAATGTTGAAAACACTTCAGTATAGATTTAATTCTAGTATAATTTAAAAAGAATCTTGTATTAAGACTTATTTGGTTATACATTAGAATATATTTTTATTTTTAAAAAGGGAAAATTAGAGTAATGATTAAATCTACAATCATTTTCAGCAATTGTGCCTGATGTCATACCTCATGGCGATATAGGAAAATAAAAACAATAGTTCCTAACTACAAGAGTTTACAGTCTAAGTGGGAAGACAAGATATATTCCAGAATTGATATACCCCAGAGATATAGACATACGACAGTGCTAATAAAATTACAGAACAAGTTATAATTTCTTTTTCTGAACTGCTAAAGCATGATTTTCTTCATGGTTCATTTGAATCATCATTAAATGCCTTGTTAAACAGTATAAGTCTTTTCCACTTATCACCCTTTGTTTTGAACTATTACTACATCAAATATTATAATTGAACTTTTCATATATGTATAAAAATTTAGTTCACAGACTATATTTTATGGTAAGCAATATGGTGTGGTGAAAAAATTCTACATAACTGATTTAGAGAAACTGAGTTCTAATCTTCGCTATTCCACTATTGAAACTTCTTGTACCTTCAAAAGTTATGTCTTATAATAATTCACAAGATATGGATTGGTGATTTTTCCAGGGAATGTATGTAATCAATATGTATATGATTAAATAAGTTGTTAATTTATTGTGTCAAAAATAGAAATTAGTGGTGATGGAGGACAAAAAATAGAGATTAGTGTGTTTGTAAATTCTAGGTTAAATGAATCTGTTTGTTTCTCAAAAGAGGAAACAGTAGCTCCTAAATAACATTAACCCTTAAAATGTAGTAACAGAGATATTCTATCTACTTTATAATTCCAATATTATATAAATTTATACCTGAAAATGGCTATAAACATTTCAAACAAATGGAAATGGTACTGAAAACTATAACAAGGATAATTTCTATTTTATGTTTCACATTGTAGAGTTTATGTAACTTTTGAAGAAAAAAACTCAAAGGATACAAAATCTTGCAAGTATCTATTCATTAATGATGATAAAAATAATCAAAAGTTTCATTTCTTGGGAAACTATTAGGTACTAAGCACTGTGTAAGTTTTCTTTGTTTCATTTATTATTTATACTAACACTATTAGCCTCATCATATAAGAGACAAAATCGACATCCAAAAAAACTAAACTGTCATATACTCATATAGTTTTGTTTATTTTTAAAGCAGAAGTGTAATTTAAAATTAGATGTGAGATATCTGACTGTATCAGATTGCCTCCTGAGATTATCAAATTTGATAACTCATTTAGTATTATTGAACCAAATATTTAAAATTCTAAAGATAAATATAGGTAAGGTAATACTTGGAATGTATCAGAAATAAAACATGAAGTAAAATTTGCAATTCAATTAAGCATAAATAAGATCTATTAGGGAAAATGCTCTAATCAGATGTTCAGTGCCTGATGTTATGGTATAATTGAAAAATTGATATAGTGTACTCTATAAGCATATATCTATTTTTAATTGATAGCAATAACTAAAAATTAGACACACCATGCAGAGAAATCCCATATTAATTTTAAAGTTAATGAACTATTTGTTAAACTTGTATAACTCTTTGCTTAAAAATATACACAACCTAGATCTTTTTATGGTTTTATACTTTTAATTTTACCAAAAACAAAATATAATTAAAATCTTAATAATGTATAAACTGCCACAGCTTATGTCATAACCAGTTTCAAATTACATGTGTCATAATCTAACTTGTGTTGTTGTTCAGTAGCTAAGTTGTGTCTGACTCTTTGTGACCCCAAGGACCGCAGCACACCAGGCTTCCCTGTCCTTCACTATCTCCTGGAGGTTACTCAAATTCATGTCCATTCAGTCGGTGATGCTATTTAACCATCTCATTCTCTGCCACCTGCTTCTCCTTTCTGTCTTTGATAACATATATTTCTGCCACACCAATCTTGCATTCTGCTATGAGAGGTAAGGAATTATCACTGTATACTTATATGATATGTTCAGTTCTCAAAGCCCTGGGAAATCAGATGGCTACTAGAATGGTCATAGCAGTATAAGAATCTTTGTATGTACCTATAGGAGTGAATTTAGGGAAGAGTACAATCTATCCTCTATAAAACACACCTTTTTGGTTTGCTTTGTTTAAAATCAATTTAGAGTAGAACAATTTAAATATCCCAAAATATCAGCAGATTTGAAAAGAAATCAAATAGAACTTTCATATATAAAATATGATATTTGAAAATAAAGGGGAAGTATTAAACAACAAATTAGAACTAAGAAATAATCAGAGTTGTAACAATAAACTTCATAACTGAAGAAATTACATAGTTGGAATACAAAAAGCAAACAAGACAGAAAAAGATAGGAAAAATGTTAAAGCCACAGAAGATGGAATGAAAAGATGTACGATAATTTTAAACAGAGATTAGGAGAGTGTAAAGAAAAGTCTGAAGAGTCTGTATTTGAAGAGCCAATGACTGAAAAATGCTCAAATGGTGAGAGCAATGCAAAAAAAAAAAAAAAAACACCCAAGCATGTTACAGTAAAACCGTGGATGAAAAGGCAAAGGAAGAGGAGGTGAGGCAGGTCAAATCTAAAAATGAATACAAGCCATTCTGGTAACTGACTCCTCTACATCTATAATGAAAGCCATAAAACTATTTTAAAATATCTTCTAAGTACTGAAAGGAAATAATCACCAAAATATAACTGTGTTTGAATAAACTGTCTTTCTGGAATGGATGTAAAATAAACCTATGCAAATATTATCTATATATGATAATAATAATGCAAAAATTGCAGGTGTTTGAAAAAATGCCAGAGAGGATGTGGAACGAAAAGAACCCTCCTACACTGTTGAAAAGCTAAAAACAGAACAACCATATGACCCAGCAATCCCACTCCTGGCAATATACCTGGAGAAAACCATAATTCAAGATTCATTCATTCCAATGTTCAGTACAGCACTATTTACAATAGCCAGGACATGGAAGCAACCTAAATGTCTATTAACAGAGGAATGGATAAAGTGGTCTACACATACACTGAAATACTACTCAGCCATAGAAAGGAACCAAATACTGCCATTTGCAGAGACATGGATAGACCTAGAAACTGCCATACAGAGTAAAGTAAGTCAGAAAAAGAACAACAAATATCATGATATCGCTTATATGTGGAATCTAGAAAAATGGTTTAGATGAACTTATTTGCAAATAGAAACACAGATGTAGAGAACAAACATATGGATACCAAGAGGGAAGAAGTGATGGGATGAATTAGAAGGCTAGGACTGACATATACACACTACTCTGTATAAAACAGATAACTAATGAGGACCTACTGTATAACACAGTATATACACTCTACTCAGTGTGACCTACATGGGAAGGAAATCTAAACGAAGTGGGGATATATGTATACATAACTGATTCATTTCCTGTACAGCACAAACTAACGTAACATTGTAAAGCAACTATACTCCAATAAATTTTTTTAACAAATTAAAAATATTAATGGATATGCAAATCAAAAATGAAAACAAGTAAATCAGGAAAAAATGAAAATAACAAGTAAATCAGAAGATGATCTTAACATGGAGATACACGGTAGAACTATGTTTGTGGCAGGTTTAGGCTATAGACAAGAAGACAGCTTTCTTTGTCAATGGTGAAAGCCAATGAATCTCAAAGAAAATCTCAACTTTTGATTATATTCTGTCTAATCCTATTCTATTTGTGCTAATAATGTAAAAGACTGTACCTTCCAAACAAAAAGAAAAAAGAAGATGATCATATCAGAGTATTCTAAGATCCCAGTCCTAAACTTACCATTCAACTTTACACTTTAAATATATGTGGTAAATATCAATAATAACCATAAAACTAGTAATTCCAAACCAGAGAAGTGAGAAGATGGCATATAAAACACATGCACACACAAACACACCCCAAATGCATCAATCCAACATGAAACAAGAAGGAAACAAAAATGGTTCATTGAAAAAGTAGGACAAAGACAAAAAATACACAGTAAGATAAATAGCAATAATCAAAATAAATATAAATGTAATAATTCATCAGTTATACAAAAGAGAATATCTGATTGACTATTTTTATGACTCCAGCTACACTAAAATCTGAAACACTGATACCACCAAATGCTGACAAGGATGTGATTAAGTAACAGGCATTCTCACTCGTTCCTAATGGGAATACAAAATGAAGGTCACCTTACAAGACACTTTGGCAATTTTTTATGAAATTCAACAAACTCTTAAAATATGATCCAGCACTCACACTTTTTGGTATACACCCAATGATTTGAAAACTTCAGCTCACACAAAAACCTACACACAAATGCATAGAGCAACTTTAATCTTAAATATCAAGCCTTAGAAGCAATTAAAAAGTCCTTTGATAGGTGAATGGATAAACAACTGTGGTTATCTAAACATAAAATGGAATATTAGTTAGCAATAGAGATGAGCTGCTGCTGCTGCTGCTGCTGCTGCTGCTGCTGCTGCTGCTGCTGTGTCGCTTCAGTTGTGTCTGACCCTGTGTGACCCCATAGATGGCAGCCCACCAGGCTCCCCCGTCCCTGGGATTCTCCAGGCAAGAACACTGGAGTGGGTTGCCATTTCCTTCTCCAAGAGATGAGCTATCAAGCCACAAAAAGACATGGAGGAATCTTAAATGAATAGTTCTAAATGAAAGAAGCCAATCTGGAAAGGTAACACACCACATGTTTCCAACTATGTGGCACTCTGGAAAACACAAAACTATGGAGACAGTAAAAAAGACTAATGGTTGACAATGGTTCAGGAGAGGGGAAGGAGGGATAAAAAGGCAGAACACAGGGGATATTTTAGGTCAGTGACACTGTTCCGCATGATATGAGAGTGGTGGATACATGTCATTATACATTTATCAAAATCCAAAGAATGAACAACATAAAGTGAACCCTAAAGTAAACTATAAACTTTAGTTGATAAAACATATGTATCAATATTGGCTCTTCAGCTGTAACAAAGTGAAGAAATAAGTAAATAAATGGAACTTCTCTGTACTTTCCACTGAAGTTTTTTATAAAACTACAACTGCTAAGAAAGAGTCTATTAAATTTTTTAAAAGAGAAAAAATAAGCAATTTTATATGAAAAAATACAGCTAAATAAAGACAAATGTAAAGCATACAGATTTTGAAATTCTAGGTGAAAACACATGACAAAAGAAATGCAAAGCAAATACGAACCAAAGGAAATCTGGAATAGCCAAGTACATTTCAGATAAAACAAAACTGGATTATTACTAGAGTTAGGATGGCAATTTCATTATAATAAAACATTCAGTTCACTAGGAATATATAAAATATATAATCCTAAACTATATGCACATTGCACATAATTTAAAAGCCCCCAAATGTATAAAATACAAGGTGAGAAAAATAAAAGGAGAAAATTGCAAATCAATAGCATTGAGAGACACAGATACACCTCTTTCAAGTACAATAGTTAGAGAATTTATCATAATAAAATTAGCAAACTTAATTAAATGACTTCCATTAGACTTTGCCGTCAAGTCTATGGCCATACCACCCTGAAAGTGCCCCATCTCATCTGATCTCGGAGGCTAAGCAGGGTCAGGCCTGGTTAGTACTTGGATGGGAGATGCTGCAGTCAACAATACTCTAGTCTAGTCACCTCAAGCACAGGCAGAATATTAACAAATATTGACCATATTTTAGGACAAAAAATAAGTTTCAAGAAATTTCAAAACACAGATCACCTTCACTAATCACAATGCAATTAAATTACATTTGTAAAAAAAAATGAAAGCATATATTTTAAAAACACATGGTTGAATAACTCTTGGGTCAGAAAATAAACAAATCATAATGGAAATTTTAACATAGAACTGACAAAAATTAAAATAATGTTACGTATAACAGCTCGTAGAACATAAATAAACTCAGTGCCCAGCAGGACATTTATAACCTTAAATGCTATATTACAAAAAACTGGGAAAAGGGATAATAACCATGTAAATTTATACTTAATAGTACCAGAAAAAAAATTTCGTAACTTAAGCAATTATAGACAAGAAATTAATGTTGAAATAGATAAAAAGACTCAATATACAGATGACTTAATATAGAAAATTCAGTGGAAAACCAAGCAAATTAGCAAAATCATTTTAGCTAAAACAATATATTAGTTTTAAATGTCACTTAAATCTGCTTTGAAACTGCCATGTCACTATAAAAATCAAATTGCTATTATATACTAAAATACAGTTATCCAGAAATATGACTTTGTGCTTATGTGTGAAATTTGACTGTATCTGAAAATAGGGTATTTTTAGACACTTTAGAATTCCCAGCTAGATTCAGAAGGGTCAGATGGTGAATCTTTACAGTGAATACTCTAAAACTACTTCTATATCATTACTGATGTATTTATTATTTTTAAATATACCAAATTATACAGGAGGTCTACTTCTATCCTAAATACTCAGTCTCCAGTTGCCAAATAAAATGCCATGTTCCTAAGATCATTGCCTCTCCTGGCGCAGCTACAGCAGGCATTATTTATGTAGATTATTTTAATATATTATTTATATAAACTACAATTAAAATAGGGCCCCTGGGGCAGGGTAATATTGAGACCTTATTAGTAGACAGCTATGCAAAAGCACTGCAAATACATTACTATTTCAAAATTATAATTAAATTTGAAGCATACAGATAATATAAGACTTAAAATTATAGTTCCACCAAAGTCTAGCTATTTTATACCCTACTCTGAATTTTTCTTATATGTAACATATTATTTTTAAATGACTTTTGCTTTAAATTAACACTTCAAAATCTCTTAGACTCTACTATTTCAAGTGATCCAAAAATAGCACTATTTCAGTACTACCACTCTAAGGCTATTGATATTCTAAATTACAAACTAATTAATATTTTTCTTGCACAGTCTCAAAGCATGAAACTTGTATGAATAGATTTAATCATAAAACTTCAAGTACTGGTACTTAAAAATGTATCCTCATGTAATGTCTAAGAGCTCATCTAAGTAGAGAATGATAAATGCAATTTGTTAAATATTGTACTGAAAATACAAAGATACAGTTCCAAAAGATAAAGTCCAGTTGTCAACACACAATATTTTCAATATGAAATCATTTTTCAATATGAAATCATTTCTCAATATTCGATTAAATGCATCTTTTAAAATAATTTAGTAGATACCTTTTAAAACCAAAAATTCAGCTACAGTACTTATTTTCCATGTAGCTCTAGAAAAAAAATTTTCAAAACAGAATTAAAGAATTTATAAAAAGTGCCAAAGAAGTTTTGAATAAAATATACTTCCCAAAACACACTTAAAGAGTGAGAGTTTAATTCCAATTAACTAAAAAGAAAAATGTCAGTACAGGATATAAAAAGTACTAAATGAAATAATACAGCAGCACCATAATTCTCTTTCAAGAGTGACTGAACACATTTTCTATCAAAATGACCACTGATCTTCAGTGGAAATGACAAATTGCTTTATTTTATTCTGTCAGAGGGTTTTCTTTAAAATAGTGCTGTTTGGGAGCTTCTATCTCAATCATGGCTTGAGCAAGGACAAAGAGATATTTTAATGTGTTCTAGACCAGATTGGTACATGAAAGTGGACCAGGAGACCCAAAAAAAAAAAATTACTATTTACCCTTCCCTGGTGGCTCAGAGGTTAAAGCATCTGCCTGCATTGCAGGAGACCTGGGTTCGATCCCTGGGTTGGGAAGATTCCCTGGAGAAGGAAATGGTAACCCCCTCCAGTATTCTTACATGGAAAATCCCATGGACAGAGGAGCTTGGTGGGCTACAGTCCATGGGGTCGCAAAGAATCAGACACGACTGAGTGACTTCACTTACTCACTTACTTAAGTAGCCTCTAAGTACTCTGAGACAGAGACACACACACACACAGAGACAGACAGCAAGAGAAGGGGCCACAACTGCTAGAGCAAGGCAGAAACTAATGTTCTAAAGAGGAGGAATAAAGTCTCCAACAGCAAAAGTCAGGCCCCAGGTGAACTAAAAACAACAAATGCAATTACAAAACCATCAGTGAAAATATTAAAAGGAAGAAAGTGTTTAATAACTATGTTTCTAAAATTTGTTGAGTGACAGAATGAGTGAATTGCTCCATGTTCATACAACTATTACCTGTCTAACATATATTGAGTAACTCCTATTTATGGAGCCACAGTCCCAGTGCCCAGTGAAGTCACTCAGTAGTGTCCAACTCTCTGCGACCCAGTGGACTGTAGCCCACCAGGCTCCTCCATCCATGGGATTCTCTAGGCAAGAATGGAGCCACAGTTTCCTACTGAAAAATGCCAGTGTTTGCCTTCAAAGAACATCCTATGGAGTAGCTAGAAGAACTATTTATATTTAATTTCTTTGATGTGTTAGCTGTACAGACATTTACAAATTAATTATTCTCTCTGAGTTATTGTGCCCTCCTCTGTTAAATGGAGATTAAATACTTGTCCTGTCATCATTCATATCTATTGTCATTAAGGCCACACAGTTCATAATTCATAATTTCTCTCTTTGACTTTTCAACATACAAGACACAACTTTATATTTGGATGTAGAAATTATGTAAGTAGGAAAAATTAAAACAGAAATAACCTAAGTGTAATAGAAGCTTCTGAACTTCATCTATAATAAATCACCACTGGGGGCTAGAGGAAAAAGTAATTTAAAAGAATCCCATTGATCTGTATAAATTAAGAAAAAATCTATTTAGAGCTCCGATTCTAATAGAGAATTAGAGATTGTTTTTAATATTATCTAGCATATCTCAGGGACTGGGGGCAGGAGGAGAAGAGGACGACAGAGGATGAGATGGCTGGATGGCATCACCGACTCGATGGATGTGAGTCTGAGTGAACTCTGGGAGTTGGTGATGGACAGGGAGGCCTGGTGTGCTGTGATTCATGGGGTCGCAAAGAGTCGAACAGGACTGAACTGAACTGAACTGTGCCTAGGCAGTTTGTAGAAGTAATATAGGTATGGCTGAATTCCTGCTTTTCTTCTACAATTTTAGTACCTGAGTTGGTGATGGACAGGGAGGCCTGGCGTGCTGCGATTCATGGGGTCGCAAAGAGTCGGACACAACTGAGCAACTGAACTGAACTGAGGCAGAAGGAGCCTACATGATCATTTCCCCTAAAATCCTGGGTACTGAACTTCTACACTGGTTGGCAACATTTCATATTTGTCGCAACTCATCATGGAAGAATCGCTGCATCCTGTATGGTGACTACACTGGGAGAGAACTCCAGAAGCTTGTGTCTGGTTTCTCTCAGATATCAATCCATGTGTTTTCCCTTAAAAAAATGTAAATGAAAGTGTTAGTCTCTCAGTTGTGTCAGGCTCTTTGCAGCCCCATGGACTGTAGACTACCAGGCTCTTCCATCCATGGGATTCTCCAGGCAAAAATAGTAGAGTGGGTAGACATTCCCTTCTCCAGACCCAGGGACCTAACCCAGGTCTTCCACATCGCAGGCATATTCTTTACCATCTGAGCCACCAGTGTTTTCTTAAACTGTAATAAATCATACTCATTCATCTGACTACATGCTGAGTCTTCTGAGTCCTTCTTAGAGAATTGTCAAATCTTGAGTGATACTGAGATCCTTCTGGCAAAGGAATATTTTAAAAAGAAATACAAAAATGCTTCACTTTTTTATGTACTAGCTCTCCCACCAATAGGGGTACAGACTCCTCCAGACTTGTACACCATGACATTAGAAACCAGCTAGTGAATAGATGAAACTACTTCTCCATAGGCAAATATGAAAAATGAGCAAAAATCCATGATATATTTACTAAAAACCTAATGAAGAAGTACATCTTAAAGGATTCTGTAGTTTTATTTTTTTTAAATCAAGGAAGTGATCTTCAGAGTTTAAAAAGATACTTCACATTTTAACAGATAAATCTTTCTTATAATGTTAATCAAAGACAATAATAACATTAACAGAAATGAGATATAAAAAAAAATTCATGAGTTATTGCATGAGATGAAACCTCTGAAAAAAATAGTTAAATGCCCTATATTCACAATGGGAATATTCATAGTAGCCTAAAAACAAATTTGCATTTTTGAAAAGCCAATACACAAGGTTTATTTTGCCAGTAGTCTATGATTTCAGGAAGGTCATGATTAAGAAAACTGAGTTTCTATTGGGAGGGTTAAAAACGCCAAAACACAATATAATTTATAACATGTTTTGAACATAATTATTAAATCTTATTGTTTTCTTAGGCTCGTCTGCATAGTTTTTGAAATCTTAGTTCCCCAACCAGGGCTTGAAGCTGCACCTCTGGCAGTGAAAGTGTGGAGTCCTAACCACTGGACTGCCAGGGGGTTTCTATTGTTATTAATATCTTAACAAATATAAAAATATATGGCATCAAAGATTGTCCTTATAATGTAACTACAGATTGTTACAGAATCAAGATACATTTCTATAAAAATGCACTATAAATTTTATAATCCATGAAAATTATTCAATTTATGGATCTTTGCTTTTCAAAAACACATACTCCAAAATAGGGAGTTTCACAAATATCATACCCTTTTTAATGTAAATTATTTCTTGAGAAAAAAATTACACAAGTCTATTGTGGTTTCTTATAAATTAAGAAAGATAACATTCAGATTTAAAAGCCAGATTAATATTTTCTAAAATTGCTACTTCTTTATTTTCTTAACCAAGAGAATGCATTCTTTTTTACTTTAGAAGTAAGGCAATATTTTTACAATGAAAAAGAGCAAAAATGTTATCTATTTTTCCAATGATATTAAATATTCAAAGAGGAAATGTTAATATTGAACTGAAAGGAGAAAAAAACCACAAATGTGATACATGCTTTCTAACCATGTGAGAAAATTCAGCAGTAGTCTCCTAATATTTTCAGAATTTTTTTTTAATAAAAGGATAAAACATAACAGCAGAGAGAAAACTCTTGTAGGTGGTGAATCCTTCCACTTTATTCTATGGGACATTTAACCTCAATTGCAAAAGAGATTCCTTTTCCTGACATCTGAACTGAAATCACTCATAATTCCACATGGAATGCAATTACCTATCACCTTAAATTTGTATTACATAAATAGGAAACCTTATATAACTACAGTTGCCTGATGACAGAGAAGATAAGCTATTCAAAATAAAAGTGTGATATAGGAAAGACAGAAAAAAAAAAGAAAAAAGTTATGTGAAGAGCTGTGAAGAAGCCTGCAGTGGCTTGGGCTTAAATAAGACAAGGTAGGAACTACCTCCGGTTCCTTTTGTCTCTTGAGCTTCTTCATCAACCATGAAGTCAATCCCTTCCTCAAGAAATCTCCTTCTCAACCATACCATATTATAGTATTCAATCACAGTACAGTTCTTTTTTTTTTTTTAAGCAGGTTGGTATGCTTACTGGTTAAGATAACAAGCTTTGAAGCCATAGATACTTAGCCTTAAATCTTGTGTCTTAATTCTCAGCTTCTTAATCTGTAAAAGATATTTACAAGATATTAACTAAATGAGAAAACTATGAATGATATGATACCCTTTTATTTATGGATAGAAAGGCTAAATCAGTATGAGTGGCATAAGAATGGGTGATTTTTCTTGTTTTCCTCTAGGGAAAATATAAATATTTTAAGGATATTTGTAAAATATGTAAAATATTATGTGGCAATTACATCAACTGTAAAATATCATTAATTACATTGGTTCAGATTATTTTAAGGCATAATGATTTCCATTGTGTATGTAAAATACAGCATGGAGAATACTATTAGCTAAATTAAGATGAAAAATTAATCAGTTTTCATTGCATTAGAGGACAGAAAATTGCCTAACATGCATCTGAGGGTCACATCTTCAAATGAAAAACAAAAAATCACTCATTACTAAAAAGAATGTACCTAGAAAGCCCAGACTGCTCATTTCCTGAATTAATCACAAGAAATGGAAAATGAGTAAGCCCAAACCACATACACTCAAATTTTTCAGGAATAGATGAAAGTAAAGGAAGAATTTATCTTTTTCTTAATGTGCTACTTAAAGTATTATGGAGCTAAGTGTTCCAGATGAAGATAAATACATCAAATTCAAGATATTATTAGAATTCATTAAACCTAATTCCCACCTAAACATAAGTGGAATGAATTAAGATACAGAACTAAGTTTTTCATTTTATAAACTTAATGGATACATAAGTATTTCCAGTAAGCATCAATATGCAATTATCTTGCTTAATTATTTTTTCTTATCATAAATTTTGGCACCTTGCAATGTGTACTCATTATAGTCCATAATGAATTTAAGAACAAAAATGCAGATTTTCATAGCTTTAGAATCTAAGAAAATACAGTCACTTCTAGTTTTCTTCTACATAAACCATTACACCTTTTAGAAATTTCACTGATCAAATATGTAACCTAGATTTCTTCTGTTTTCTTCTACATCATACTCAACTTAGGTTTTCAATTTTTATAATGCTAGACATATCACATGCTTCCACAGTAGCTCAGTTGGTGAAAAATCTCCCTGCAACACAGGAGACCCCGGTTCGATTCTTGGGTCAGGAAGATCCCCTGGAGAAGGGTTAGGCTCCCCACTCCAGTATTCTCAGGGTTCCCTGGTGGCTCAGCTGGTAAAGAATCTGCCCACAATGCAGGAGAACTGGGTTCGATCCCTGGGTTGGGAAGACTCCCTGGAGAAGGGAAAAGCTATCCACTCCAGTATTCTGGCCTCGAGAACTCCATGGACTGTATAGACCATGTGGTCACAAAGAGTTGGAACTGTGTCACTTTCATTTTAATTTTGAGATATCACATCTTCCATTGTGATCATTTAAATGCATTTTTGTCTCCCCCTGAGCAGCACATACAAGTTTTAAAATCTATAAAGGCAAGGAAATTGCCTTGCTTATTTTTGTACTTCTAAGAGTATACACTCTAAACATAATACTCAGTAAATGCTGAATAAACTAGATTTGGGGAAATTCATGTAAAATCTATACTTGGAGACACAACATTCTGCTATTTACTAAAAGCATCACCTTCAGCAAAACATAGCTTCTTAGGATATCAGGATCATCACCTGTAACATATGTATGGTAGCTACCCACTTGGTCCCCACATGTGCCACAGTAAGTTAAAGTTTGTGAAGAGACTAGGGGATAGAAATCCTGGTGTAATATATCCAGTGCCAACAGCTCCTTACACTATTGATTTTTAGTAAAAACTTGTATATGATTCCACTAGAAAAATTTTCATCTATACATCCATTTTAAACTTTTAAGTCAAATAAATGTTTGTCATCTGGAATGTGAAGTTAATAATTATTAATAAAACTGATGTTTTATTGTACAAAGAGCAGAGATTTGGAAGTTACAAGATTAGGCTCATATTTTTACTCCATCATTTACTAGCCAAATCAGTTAACCTCCCAATAAGCTATATATAGGACATGCTAAGCATAATAAGATGCCCCTGAGTGCTTTAGGAAAGATTAAATATGTTGTATAACAAAGTGCTCTACCAAACTAAAAGGCATTCCAAAATTTGGCATTATTAACTTTTACATGCTGCAGCAGCAGCAGCAAGTTATCACTAATCATAATAGCCTTCACTAATATAGTGGCCACAGGCTTCTTTGGTAGCTCAGCTGGTAAAGAATCCTCCTGCAATGCAGGAAACCCAGGTTTGATTCCCGGGTTGAGAAAATCCGCTGGAGAAGGGATAGGCTACCCACTCCAGTATTCTTGGGCTTCCCTGGTGGTTCAGAAGATAATCTGCCTACAATACGGGAGACCTGGGTATGATCCCTGGGTTGGGGACATGCCCTGGAGAAGGGCATGACAACCTACTCTAGTATTCTTGCCTGGAGAATCCCCATGGACAGAGGAACCTGGAGAACTATAGTTCATGGGGTCACAAAGTGTTAGACATGACTGATCGACTAAGCACAATATAGTGGCTACTATGTGCAAGGCATCAGGATGTTTTCTGTATATTTTTGTTAACCTTTAAAACAACTATAAAAGATGAATAGTATTGTTCTCATTTGAGATAGGAGAAAAATAAGACTCAAGATACTTTAGGAACTTATCCAAGTATACCTAAGGTAGTAGTGGCAGAATTTGAAACAAGGACCATGGATGCTAAATCCTAATGTTTTTCCACCACATCAGACTTTCAAAACAGAGTTCAGGCATTTCTCCCATCGAATGTCAGTATTACAGAAATCAGACATAAGAAGCTAATCTTTTTTTCCTGTTTCAATGAGTAGGAAATATTAGTATTTGTCACCTAGGAGCCTGGTGGGCTGCAGTCCACAGGGTCACTAAGAGTCGGACACGACTGAGCGGCTTCACTTTCACTTTTCACTTTCATGCATTGGAGAAGGAAATGGCAACCCACTCCAGTGTTCTTGCCTGGAGAATCCCATGGACAGAGGAGCCTGGTGGGCCGCTGTCTATGGGGTCGCACAGTGCCGGACATGACTGAAGCGACTTAGCAGCAGCAGAAGCAGCCCCAACGTGATAAGTTTTATAAAATACACTAAAAATCTAAGTGATAAACTATCATATTGGGATATATATAAACTGCTGAAAACATTGTTTGGTGACCATCAAGTGGTTAACATGTTAGTTAGCAGATGGCAGATTTAGATGTAACCGCATGGCTTCCCAGCATCAGCCACACTCAAGCTCATCACTGATGCTGATATGGAATGTTTTCTGCAGAGGCTGTACCTGATCCTTACACCCTAATAACTATATCTAATCTCTACTCAAACATTACTTTTATTAAAAATCATGCACTGAATTTAGATAAATTTTTTTTCTATATAAACATTAGCTGAAAAACATATTTGAGGACAGTGTATAAAAACCCATAATGTTTGGTGGGCTTCCTCCATGGCTCAGAGGTAAAAAATCCACTTGACAGTGCAGGGGACATGGGCTCTGTCCCTGACCCTGGAAGATCCCACGTGCTGGAAGCAACTAAGCCCATGCACCACAGCTACTGAGCCAGTGCTCTAGAGTCTGTGAGCCACAACTACTGAGCCCACATGCCTAGAGTCCATGCTGCACAACAAAAGAAGCCACCACAATAAGAAGCCCACACACCACCATGAAGAGTAGCCCCTGCTCACTGCCACTAGAGAAAGCCTAGGCACAGCAACAAAGACCCAGTACAGCCATAAATAAATAAATAAATCTTTAAAAAAAAATCCACATGGTCTGGGAATATCACCCACACATTAACCATTAACCATACATTAGCCATTAACTGTATGTTATCCTGGGAGATGTTTTATAAGGAGCACCTTATATATCAGACATCAGTACAAAAAGTTGGTGCATTATTATCATTAAATAATGCACCGAAAGAAAACTGAAAGAACTTGTTTCTGTTCAAAGTCAAGGACAGGTGGAAAATGTTTACACTGACATTTTGGCAAAAATGAAGAAAGTATGTAATCGTAAAACACACATATGCTGTAGAGTCCTTTATTATTCAAGTCATGGTTCTTATAAGCAATCCAAAGTTAATAGATAAAAATATAGAGAACTAAACAATATTCATTTTATCATATACATTTCATGATTTTTAAACTGCTATAAAGTATGTATTGGATTCTTTGCTTACTTGAGGGAAAAAGTGAATGTCTGCCCCAGAAACAGGAACAACCCAGTAAAATTTCCTTTTTAAACAAAATATTCAGTTGGACACATGGTATCTAAGCATACTGTAAATACTCCTAAACCTCACAACTAAAGACTTACTTGAATCTCTGCCTTTATCCTGAATAACAGAAATCAATGGTTCAAAAGATAAAGACTTTCAATGCTTCATTGTCTTCTTTACATAAACTAAATTTTGTTTAAATTATCCTTTCTTTTCCTATATGCAGAAAAAAAGAAAAATTGTCTTCTTAACAAACAGAAAAGGTATTTTAGCCAATAGAGAACAAGTCAGAGGCTATCATTTAACCCTCTGTGTTGCAGGATGAGTTAATCCTCTGTATTTCAGGATGAGACCATTAGAAAACTTTTTCTTTTCTTTTTGAAATGTAGACAAACTAAACCTGGGGGCAGAATCAGAACTTTAAAATGATTACAAAAGGGGAAAACAGAGTCATGTCTAGGATTTGGGGACAGGAGGAACCAAAGTGTGTGACAATTCTGAGGCAGATGGGAAGCTGTAATTAAGAAAGGCATTCCCCCCAGGGAGTGAAGCCACTTACTCGGTCAGCCTCATTTCAGTGTAGTAACTGGCAACGTTATCTAATTCAAACCTAAAATAGTAAAGTTAAAAGCATCCTTTCAAAATTGCAAACTAACAAACATGATAATTATTAATTCAGTTAGACCAAACATAAGATTCTTCAATCTGTTAGAGGAAGTGTCAAAATTAGAAAAATCTGTCATTTAATTTGCCGTATTTCATAAATGAAGCCATGCTGAAGATGCTCCTTGCCTCTGACCTTAAGCACTATTTTTACTTTGCTGCATAATAGCAGCAATCTTCCAAACTTCCTTCTGTTCATACCAGCCAATACTAGCCAATATACTTTATAATTCCATTTTTTAGTAGAGTGAGCAAGGCTTTAGCTCTTGGTTGCTTAATGAACGTTTGCACAGTGATCATAGAAAAAATAAAATACAGGTTGCAATTTCTCTTGAATATTCAGAAACATAGTATCTATCGCCCACCCTTATGAGAATTAATTATTTAATGTGGCCAAATTATCTGTGCAATGAAATTTTAAAAAACATCTGTTTTAAAATATTCATTAAAATTATCTACAGAACTAGTAATGCTGCTTACATGATTTCCATTCTAGAATTCAGTATAGCTGAAATTCATCAAAGTGTCAGTACAGTCAGCGCCTGTATCTGTGAGATGGCCATGGACAGGGAAAGTGAGGTATTATGCCATTTTATATAAAGGACTTGAGCATCTGTGAATTTTGGTATTCCTGAGGGTTCCTAGATCCCAAGGAAACCAAGGGACAACTAGAATACCTTGATGCCACCCATTTCATTCCTCTTCAACATTATACCTGCCTTAATTCTTACTTCCTAAAGATTTTTATAGATAGTGCAAAGGGAGCCCAGGTGTTTAAAATCACTGAAATTAGTAAATAAATTACATGAAATGACTGTTTCCCTAGAAAACTGCCTGAAAGCTAGGCCAGTATTAATTACAGGTAATCAGGATGGTTATTCCTGTTATGATTTATTCATAAAATCCAGTTACACATCTTTAACTTTTTTCATATATAACTTTTGTCACTAGGAAATTATTAATAGATTTTTACAAAATATTTCAGAAACTAGTTCCAATTGGTATATGAGTAATATTTAGAGATGATATGTAAATAAAAATGCACAATCAATTTAAAATGTACATTAGTGACTTAAATAAATCATACTTATGAGAATCTAATGATGAGTGTTTAAGGTATAAGATATGAGAGACGGTGTTAGGAAATAGAAGAAATGGGGTGATAATGTGACAGGAAAAAGCACCTTTTAGGAAGTCCTTAAAAACAATACAGTGCAGAAAATAGCCCAATTCTGTCCCATTAGTACTATTCACAGATAGTTATATGAAGGCAGGGAAGAACCAAAGAACCCTTAGATTCGCTTATTCTCCACAGCAAAGAGTCTTCAAGTATTTTTAAAGACACATGCTTTCTTTATTATTAAAATAATATGTAATTATTTTAGGAAATTTGGAAATTACAGAATAGCATCAATGAGAAAATATAAATTGTCTATAATCCCAGACGGTAGAAGCAAATAGGGCTTGCAGTTTGGCATACTTTCTCTCAGTCTTTCTTCTCTGTAAATGTACATGAATTTTAACTTACTTTGCACCACACGGTGAGTACAATTTGGCATTCAGCTTTTTCACTTAACACACCAGATATTTCTTATTTTAAATGCCCTTTAAAAATACCATGTTTAACAGGTACATAATAACTCCATCATATGGTTGTATCCTAATTTTTTTAAAGTCCTGCCATTGGAGGAATTTTGGTTGTTTCTAACTTTAAGTTTGCATATTTAATGATGGATCATAATTTTGAATATTTACTTGTAGTTTTATCTACACCTCTGTTTTCCTTCTGTGGGATAGATTTCTAAAATCAGTTGTGTAGGTCAGAGGATTTTTTAGGCTTTTAAAGATATTGATATATATCACCAAATTGATATGTATTAAAGGCTATTGATATATATAACCAAACTTTTAAAGGCTATTGATATATATTACATTACCAAATTATTTTCTCAAAAGGTTATACATATTTTTATTAAATTTTACAGTTTATGAAGGTGATTCTTTTTCCACTTCTGGCTTTATGTTTCAAGAATATGGTAACATTAGCAAAGTACAAACTGATGAAGCATTTAAATTGCTCTGTAATTTACTAGTCCAACATTCAGTTTAAATGTTATAAACTGAAAGCCTACAAGAGGACATTTCAAATGCATTTACACTTCTGTTAAGCTGTCCTTACTTAACATAGCTGTGATTTTTCTTCACAAAATGCTACCATAATGCCACTTGACACAGAACTGTAGCTACAGAGGGAAAAAATTAAGACAATGATGTCTTAGAATGCAAGATTTTGATTCACATAGGCCTAATGAGATAAGTAACCTTGGAAAACTACTTAGTCCCATTTGATTCTGTTTTGTCAACACTAAAATGGGAAAAATATCTACTTTTCTGGGTTGTTATAAAATGTACTATATATATATAAAATAAGGAAATGGCAACCCACTCCAGCATTCTTGCATGGTATAGCCCATGGACAGAGGACCCTTGCAGAGTCCATGGGATCACAAGAGTCAGACATGACTTAATGACTAAACCATCACACACACACACACACACACACACACACACACACACACAATCATCAGTTACTGACAGTGAAAAGTCTTGCTCATCACCATTCTATAGTGAAGCTTACCAAACCTCATCTAAACATATACTTATCAGCTTTTACTGTTTATTCTTAAAATAGATGTATAGGGATTTTAAATATGTAAAGAATGCTTCCAACATAAAAACAGACAGCCAAAAAAAAAAAGAAAAAAAAGCCAGGAGGAAACAGACTGTGCAGAGTGAGAAATATTTCAACAAAAAAAATTACTATAGTGCAGCATAAAACAGGAACAGAATACCATAAAATAGGAACAGTGACAGAATACAGTCCCTAAAAATTAAGAAAATAATAAAAAAGACAAAATCAAAGAAACCACCAGAGACGAAAAGAAATGGAAAGTAACAGAAGAAAATAAGTCAAAGAACTAATCCAGAATAGCCAGCATTGTTTTTCAATAGATATCACTGAAATAAAGAAGAAAGAAAATCACAGTAGTATTACAATAAGAAAAAAAATGCCAAACTGAAAATTCAGATTGAAAAGGCATATGCATGCATGCACATAGTTGCTTCAGTAATGTCCAACTCTTTGGGACCCTATGGATTACAGCTCACTAGGCTCCTCTATCCATGGGATTCTCCACACAAGAATACTGGAGTGGGTTGCCATTTCCACCTCCAGGGATCTTCCTGACACAGGGGTTGAACCCACGTCCTTTTTTACCACTAGAGCCACCTGGGAAGCCCTTGCAAAGGCATACAGATGTCCAATAAAGAGATCAAAAACTTCTTAAGAAAAAAAGTACCTACCACTAGAGTAGTAGGCCTCTGACTTCAGAAAGACTACTAGAAAGTAGAGGTTTCAGAACACTGAGAGGAAGCAGCTTATGATCATCCAAACCATTAGTCAAGCAGAAGGATAGAGTAAGACACGTCTAGCTTATGAGGAGACAAAAGACTTTCCCAGGCACCATTTCTTAGAAAATCACTGGAGGCAGAAATTAGATGCAGGTACCACATCCTAATTGACCACTGCCTTCCTCGGTGGTCAGTGCAAAGAAACAGAGGAAAACAATAGAATGGAAAAGACTAGAGATCTCTTCAAGAAAGTCAGAGATACCAAGGGAACACTTCATGCAAAGATGGGTACAATAAAGTACAGAAACAGTATGGACCTAACAGAAGCAGAAGTTATTAAGAAGTGGTGGCAAGAATACACAGAAGAACTATACAAAAAAGATCTCCACGACCCAGATGATCACAATAGTGTGTGATCACTCACCTAGAGCCAGACATCCTGGAATGCGAAGTCAAGTGGGCCTTAGAAAACATCACTGTGAACAAAACTAGTGGATGTGATGGAATTCCAGGTGAGTTATTTCAAATCCTAAAAGATGATGCTGTTAAAGTGCTGCACTCAATAAGCCAGCAAATTTGGAAAAGTCAGTAGTGGCCACAGGACTAGAAAAAGTCAGTTTTCATTCCAATCCCAAAGAAAGGCAATGACAAAGAATGTTCAAACTACAGCACAATTGCACTCATCTCATACTCTAGCAAAGTAATGCTCAAAATTCTCCAAGCCAGGCATCAACAGTACATGAACCATGAACTTCTGGATATTCAAGCTGGTTTTAGAAAAGCAGAGGAACTAGAGGTCAAATTGCCCACATGCACTATATCATCGAAAAAGCAAGAGTTACAGAAAAACATCTACTTCTGCTTTGTGGACTATGCCAAAGCCTTTGCCTGTGTTGATCACAACAAACTGTGGAAAATTCTGAAAGAGATGGGAAGATCAGACCACTGGATCTGCCTCCTGAGAAATTTGTACACAGGTCAAGAAGCAACAGTTAGAACTGGACATGGAATCATGGACTGGTTCCAAATTGGGAAAGAAGTATGTCAAGGCTGTATATTGTCACCCTGTTTATTAAACTTATATGCGGAGTACATCATGCGAAATGCCAGGCTGGATGAAGCATAAGGTGGAATCAAGTTTGCTGGGAGCAATATCAGTAACCTCAGATACTCAGATGACACCACCCTTATGGCAGAATGTGAAGAACTAAAGAGCCTCTTGATGAAAGTCAGAGGGTGAAAAACTGGATTTAAAACTCAACATTTAAAAAACTAAGATCATTGCATCCAGTCCCAACACTTAATGGCAAATAGATGGGGAAACAATGGAAACAGTTACAGTCTTAATTTTCTTGGGCTCAAAAATCACTGCAGTTGGTGACTACAGCCATGAAATTAAAAGATGCTTACTCCTTGGAATAAAAGCCCAGACCAACCTGACAGCATATTCAAAAGCAGAGACATTACTTTGCCAGCAAAGGTCCATCTAGTCAAATCTATGGTTTTTCCAGTAGTCATGTGTGGATGTGAGAATTAGACTATAAAAAAAGCTGAGCACCAAAGAATTGATGCTTTTGAACTGTGGTGTTGGAGAAGACTCTTGAGAGTCCCTTGGACTGCAAGGAGATCAAACCAGTCAGTCCTAAAGAAATCAGTCCTGGGTTTTCATTGGAATGACTGATGCTGAAGCTCTAATACTTTGGCCACCTGATGCAAAGAAATGACTCACTGGAAAAGCCCCTGATGCTGGGAAAGATTGAAGGTGGGAACAGAAGGGGATGACAGAGGTGAGATGGTTGGATGGTATCACTGACTCAATGGACATGAGTTTGAGCAAGCTCTGGGAATTGATGATGGACAGGGAAGCCTGGCGTGCTGTAGTCCTTGAAGTTGCAGAGTCGGCCACAACCTAGCAGCTGAACTGACTGACAACATCCTAATACAAAAAAGCAGGAAATATCCCAGAATAACAGTTGTACCAGGCGTAGAAACAATGGCCACAATTGATCAACAGGAATATCTCCAGGCCAAAATCAGAAAAACTTCAATGTGGCCAATAGAGCATTTTATGAGTTTCATCTGGAATCTTTCCCCTTCTTTATTGTTAACTTTTCTCTCTCTTGCATCAAGTTTAAGAGGAGTTTATTTCACTACCATTTCAGAAGAACACTCCCTAGTTTCTTTTAGATTCTTTGGTTTTTCTTGCATCCTAAGGTGAGGACTAAATGCTTTAATCTAGCTTCTATTTGTCTTTAAAAATGAAGCCATTCAAGACCAAACTTTCCTGAGAAGAACAAAAAAATTATTGCAAAATATTATTAATAGCCATTTAATAGATTTTCTATAGAACATTTGGGAATGAACAGCAACAGATGTCTACAAATTAAGCAAACAAAAAAGCAAAGAGGTTAATGTTTAGAAACATACGTGAAAGAAAAATATCATATGTCTTGGTTTAGAAGTAAATGATATTCATTTATTATTACTAATGTAAAGACAATTTAATTAACAATTGTAATATAACTTGGTAATTTTTTAAAAAGGGGTGATATTTTGTATGGCTGGGTATGAAATCTTAGAAAAATTAATTCTCAATCAACAAAACAAGAAGTCAACAGATAGTATCAACTGTTTATAATCAAGAAATAACTACTTAAACCTCAGAAAAAGAAAGAAAAAAAAAAAAGAACAGCTGAAAATCATTGTCTCCAGAGCAGCCTGGAAAAAATATTAAATGCTATTTTTAATAAAAATGCTACTTTCACATTTTAAGCTCATATGCTGTTTAAGCTATATTAAGATAATACTTTTATAAATGGTTATTAATTTATTTAGTTAACCTAATAGAATGCAACTAAATTTTTGTTTCTTTAGAAGAGAAAGTAGAAAAGGACAGAGAAAAATGGTGAGAGATGTCGAAGAAGGAAAGAACAGTATCAGGAAATGAGTAACTACATAGAGTGGCTATAAAATATTGTAGAAAGAAGCTTTATTAAAATGTTTTTCATTAAATGTAGAGGTAATCAAAGTAATTTAACCTGATTGTTAATTACTGTCTCTGGAACATGTTAATTGTTGTACTATATTTGTAAATAAATATCAGTAAAATATGGCTTAATTACTTCCACTGTATTTCTTCATTCACTCCCCCATCAATACCCTAATTCAGCCTACTTCTCTTGTGCGTAGATGTCCACAACTCCCTCCAAGCCAGACATCCTGCCTCTAGTCCCCGCTCGGGCTCATTCCACAGAAGATTCTATCTTCATAACAGGACTTCCAGCCCAAGAATCTACAGCACTCCACTGTAAGCACACTGCCTGGCTTTGAAGGCCCTTCCTTGACTTCTCCTCACATACAGTAAATTCCCAGGACATATACTCTGTGCCAGTTGCTAATGCCTCCTTCCTGCACTGCCATTCTCCCTCATGTTAACTGCAAAACCACTGACTGCCCTTGTGGTTTATACTACTTGGTCACCCCACTCTCCCAAACAAAAATTTCTATTTCTCTACAAATTCGTTACCCAGCTTTCATCTGTTACAATCCAGCTCAAACCATAGTGTGCCTCTAAAACACCTTCTCTCAAAATTCCACAGTGCACAGATTTAACCCTTTTCTAATGACTCTTACACCATCTTCACCTCATAATTAACATCTATTTAAGTATGTTTCTATTTTCTAATTCTGTATTATATTTTTGCTGCCTATTCTGTTTTCCTATAATTACAAACTTCCATAGCAGGAAACACACTGAGCTCCTCTATATTCTAGAATAATTAAAATCATAAACGAAGCCCAGTAACATTTTTGGATTGTTTAAAAATGTGTATTTTATAGCACTCAGTGCATTTTTGTATACATCCTTCACACTCTAGATATCTTGAATGGTTGATTAACCTACTTTAAGTATAGTAAATAAACATATTGTAATTTTACAGCTGTGAGATTCCTTGACTAAGCCTTTATGTTATTTAATCATCGCCTTTCATCCTTCTGAGCTGAATCTGTGCTTTAGTTGTTTTGTCACATATTTCAATGTTCTAATTTAGAAAAAAATAAGTCAGAATTTTAAAATGTTATAAAATATTGATTCAGGTACATGGTGATCAAAAATAATCTGTTACCAGAATTTATCACTAAATTCTCTTCATAATAGATATCTTACTTCATTCCCAATTAACATTAAATGGCTTTAAAATTAAATGGAAAGTGGAGTGTGGCATAATAGACCTCTGAAAAAATTACTTTGAAACTGAGTGTTAATATTTTAGAGCAAAACATCCAGTAAGTTTAGGATTAAAGAAAAGAGATATGGTAAGATAAAAAAAAAAAAAATGTGAGAAAAGCTTTGGTTCTCCTATGTGCAAAATCTTACTTCTAGTAGGACTATGTGTCCCACCTAAAACTGTATTATTCCAATTTTAATGGATGTTTTGATTGTCCCCTTCCATCTCCATAGGCAAAAGGTACATAAATGAGTGCAGCTACAAAGAAAAAAATTCTATCAAATTTTCTATACAAAATTTTCAAAATAACTATCATTAAGAAAATCCACTTGCAAAGTCCCTAGTCTCCAGGCAACAGGTTAGCATAAGCCACACTGTATTGCTGAGGAAAGGCAATGTCCTAATGTAAAAAGAACTGTTTTTGTCTCAGTTCCTGGATATTTGCAGAGTTAAATTAAAGAAAAAGAGAAACCAATCTGGGCATGTTAGCATGAATAGACAGCCAATAAACAGCAACAGAATGGAGGAGATTTATACCCCTTTTCTCAGACAATTAAAAACAATTAACATTTCTCTCAACAACAAGCCAGCTTCAAATGTTGTGTATAAATTTCACAAGCGGTATTCCTGCCAGTAGTATACCTGACTACCAAGTCTTCATAGAAAACTGTTTTTTGTCTCACTTGCTCCGCAAGTTATTTTAACAATTGCCTTTGGTAACTTAAGGAGAGAATTTGGCACAGAGAATTTGTTAAAATGTACATGAAAGCTGCCTGCCAAGGTAATGATACAGAACAGGTGCTGTCCAAGTCAGAAGGTGGACGAAAAAGAAGGAAACCAACAGTCGGAATAAGCACAAGAAATGACCCTGAAACAAGGCAGCCAGCACCTCACACTGTTCCCACCACCTGGCCCGGCCAGGGCCAACCCTCCACTAATTGTCCAGCTCACAGTTGTTTACACATCCCACTGGCTGGCCTGGCCACATCGTCTGCCTCTTTTTTAAAAAATTTCTTTCTCTTACTAGAAGACTATTTTATGAACTGTTGATTCACTTTCCTACTCTAAATATATAAAGGAGTTAGTGGTGCTTCTGATATGTTTGAGCTCTTGTCACAGTAAAGAAAACAATCATTTTTGTCTTATCTATTAGAAATTTGCTGTTAAAAGGTTCTCTTGAAGGATTCAGGATTGGGTAATTTCTTACTTTAAAGGAAGTAATCAAGTTTTCATTTCACAATTAGAAATCATACTTGCTGTTAAAGACAGCGGGTCGTATTTTTGCTAAAACCCTTTAGCAGGATTACAAGGACAATTAGAATCTCTCTGTGGTTCAACTTTGATCTCTTCATTAGTATCATTTCACCTAGACCAGCTTTAGCCTAGAGGTGGGGCTGCTAAACTGAGATCAGATACTAAGAGTCAGTTTAGATCAAGTGACCTTAATATAGGAAGCCAGTTCTACAGTGACTGTTCCAAAGTGAAGTCCTTAGCACTCAGTGTGACGGAACCCTAACTAGTCAATTAGTATGGAGAAAACAAATTTTTTCCCTCTCCCCATCTTAGGTTAATTAGCTTGGTCCTGTAAATTTGGCTGACGAAAAACAGATGAATGAGAGAAAAACAAATTCATTTTCATGTGCAAGGGCATACACAAGGGAGCACTCAGTGATGAATACCTCAAAGGAATGGTTGGAATTTGTGGTCTTAAGGGCTTCCCTTGTGGCTCAGGTGGTAAAGAATCTGCCTGCAATGTGGGAGACCTGGGTTCAGTCCCTGGGTTGGGAAGATCCCCTGGAGAAGGGAAAGACTATCCAGTCCAGTATTCTGGCCTGGAGAATTCCATGGACTATACAGTCCATGGGATCACAGAGTCAGACACAACTGAGCAACTTTCACTTCACTTCACTTCACTTTATACCTAATTCACTAGGGGAAGGGAATGGGGAGGAAAGGCAATTACAGAAAAACAAATGACACACTGAAATGATAAAAAAAAAAAGATCTTAGACAAATCTATGGGGGATATGCCAGCTTTGTAACAAAATTTGTTTGGGTGTGGTGAGAAGGTTACAGTTGCTCCGCAGAAGATTTAGTGACTTTTGAGATCACTGAAGAGACTCTGCTTTTAGGCAAATAAGGAATCTCAGAACATAATATATGCAGTCAACTAAAAATCATTGTGATGCCCAGTTCCAAAGTACTGACATATACACACTACTGTGTGAAAACAGAAAACTAATAAGAACCTGCTGTATAGCACAGGGAACTCAATACTCTATACTGGCCTATATGAGAAAAGAATCTTAAAAAAAAAAGACAGTGGATATATGATTCACTTTGGAGTACATCTGAAACTACTATAACAGAATTATAAATCAAATATACTCTAATAAAAATTAAAAAAAATAAAAAAATAAAGACTAGGGACAAAAAAAGTCATTTTTATGTCAAACAAGACTATTTTGGGGGTGGTATTTCCTGATCCTTCTCAATATTCTCCACTTCTACTGCTCTCTTTTATACCTCTTTTCTACTTTCATTAGACTTTCTTTAATTTGGCTATTCTTAACCTGTATTCTGAGTAACAGCAAGCCAGAGAAATGTCCATTTTTCCAAAACATTAGGCAGCATTTCTTTGAGAACTACATCTTCACTTTGCAAAATGTTAACATTACTCTATGGATGGTGGACAGATTCCATATGCAAAACGACATTCTCATTCATATTTTATTTCTTAAATATGTGATACAGTTAGATTTTATATGTTTAAAACTTATTTTCATTTGAAAAAAAATTTTAAATGTCTTACCAAAATTACTGAGTTTATTGAAACTTCCAGTTTATGTCTATCCTTAGGCCACTAAAAAAAAATGAGAGCTGATATCCTACTCTGTGCAGCCTTGAGTGAGTGTCTTAGTCCTTCCAGAACTTTTTTGTGGCTATACCAAACAAATTTACAAATGATTTCAAGGACAATCTGGCAGCAAGGTGACCAGTGTAGCAGTGTTAGTTGCTCAGTCATATCTGACTTTCTGCAACCCCATAGACTGTAGGAAACGATGCTTCTTTGTCCATGGAATTCTCCAGGCAAGAATGTTAGAGTGGACAATAGGTCAGCATATTTTAAAGGAATATCCCCAGAAAAGCTGGTCAAAGCAAAGTCTCTAGAATTCAGGACTTTACAATGGTAAGAAATACAGAATTTACTATTATAACTGAACCCATTAATTTATGATTAATTTAATGATAGTTACCATTTCATCTCTTTCTCATTATAAAAGAAAGTTTTATAATGTATTTTGACTACATAATTTTCTGGAGTTAAATAAACTTGGAAATATTGATTTCTTTTTTTGTTAAAAATCATTTTTTTCCTTTAATCTTAGTTTTCTCCAAAACTTTTCCATGTTTTCAAAGAGAATTTATGAGGACATATAATTTTTATTTACAAGTTAATACATTATTTTTTAAATCATAAGCCATATTGCTTTTGATGGAGTCCCCTTACTATAAATCTAAAAATCAAGAGGAGACGCAGAGGTCAATTTTGCCATTTGAGACAACTGATCAAAGAAAAGGGGTTTTAAGTAGTCAGTCTTGGTGGGGACCCTCTGTTGGGTCAACCTACCCATTCCCCAGAGTTTTACATTTGATCCTGTCATCACACACTGTAAACACTGAGATCTTACTATGTGCAATAGATCCTGGGAAAACAAGGTGCATCAGTCTAAGTCCTTGCTCACAAAGACTTTATATTCTAGGAAGTATATTCCATCTATGTAGGTATACAGGAAGAAGAATGGCTCGCCTTCCTGGTTGTTAGATATAGGAAGCTGGCCTTGTGAGAATCTGGTCAACCTGATTTGAAGATAATGTTCAGTATCAGATGAAGTTTTTCCAATTTAATTGCTACCATTCAGAATTATGTCTGCATTCCTTGATGTGGTTCAGAAGGACATTCTTGATGTACCCCTTCCTGAATTCTTTAGACATACCTTAAACACTATCTTAAACACTACACATCACATATAACTATTTTGTAACCAAAATTTAATATCTTCCACATATCTGCCACATTTGTCCTTAAGAATTTATCTCTAGCCCGACTTAGAGGTTCACTTTATTCCTTACTTTGTACCCCATGCTTACCTATACTGTTTTCACAACATCACATGATGCTGTACTTGCCTATTTTCTTGACTGATTGCCACTGATCTGTAAGTCTGAGAAAAAGATACTTATTTTTCACCATTATGTCCTCAGTGTAAGTAACTCATGCTTAGTAGGTGCTCAATAAATATTTGTTGCATGAATGAGTGAATTGCTTCAACTTCTGTTTTACAAGAGAAACAATAGTGCTAAATGATCCATTCCATTATCTTTCAAGTAGAAAGCTATAAGCGTGCACGCATACGTGCTCAGTCCTGTCTGACTCTTTGCAACCCCATGGACTGTAGCTCACCAGGCTCCTTGTTCATAGGCTTTTTCCAGGCAAGACTACTGAAATGAGTTGCTATTTCCTCCTCTAGAGGTAGAAAGCTAAATAATCCCAAATGATCCATGATGTATAACTAAATATACTGATTAAAATCTCTTAAAGTATAATTATATATTTACTTTTCTTTAATATCCACAATGAAAACAACTGCTAGCAATTTCTAATTAGTTTCTTTTTTTTCAAATCCATATTAACTTAGGATTAAAAAATAAGTGTGATACATTTATATAAACTAAACATAGAATTGTACAGCATAGTGTTCAGCTGTACATAGTGTACAGCATGGCTCAGAGTAAGTCCTCACTAATGTCAGCATGACAGCAGTAGTGCCAATGTACCAGTTTATGGTGAGGGCAATAAAGAATGTGTATCAACAATGTTATATATAAGTCATTTGAAAGACATGTATCCAAGATAATATTATAAAGAAAGAGGGATAAAAATTTGGACATTTATTCCAAGATATAGGAAAAGCATAATAATGTGTCTTTTTTCCAAGTAATTGTTATTGGTATTATTCTTACATTGAGCATGATAATAATAAATTATTGCATTAGGAAAGAGAATGTGAATTATAGTCACATAATTTTACGATACTCCTTAGGGCATAGAATAATTCCAACGTCCAAAAATGCAAGCAAACAATATTGACATAGAAATGCTTTTCGAAAAATACAGCCGTTACAAAGAAAAAGAGATAAAAAAAGGTTTTTATACTCTCAACTCCTAAAACCATTTTACAAATATTTATAAAATGTCACCAATAGAGGGCTTACCTGAGGTCAAGTGAAAGAGGCCCTAAACCATCAAAAGCTATTTCCAATGTCCAGCTGGGAGATCTAAAACAGAGAGTAACAAAGACAGTTTATGACAAAGCTGACACACAGTATTCTGGAAGGAGTGAAATCAATTGTGACATTTTTCATTTATTTGTAAATGCCTCTTTGGCAGTACACTCTCTCAAAACGACAGTTGCTTCTTACAGAAGAGGGGAGGTGATGGTAAAATACAGGAATCTTGACAGTTGCTTTAATGAGATTCTGCATTAGGGCTATTCTAACACTTTTCCCAACAAGGAGCCTGCCCTTCATTTTCAATATCATAACTCAGTAATTTGGAAAATGTTATCTCTGTGAAAACTAAACCAGTCAGTCCTTAATAGCCATTGCTCAGTTTATTTTCCTCTTATCTTTCAATTAGAAGAAAATATTCTAAAGCAAGTATCTAAATAAATGTCAGCCATACAGACCAATTATGTCTTTTATTAAAAGAGTACTATTTTATCAAAAAACAGTAATATGGTGTATGATTGAACAACTCAAGACACACTTTCCAGTAACTCAATATTTGTTTGAAAATATCACAGAGTACCATATAAGATATATCTTTAAAGACTTTACTTTGTATGTTTTAACAAGTTCCTCTGGAAAAGGAAATTATTGCCAAGGCAGTTTCACTAGTCTTAAAAATTTGAGCACCTTCAAATTAAGCAGTCTAAAGATTCCACTTCATGTATTCATTCAATTTTCCTTTGATTATATATTGAGTGTTTGGTGCAAACCAAACTGTCCTCAACCCATTTCTTTAAAAAATGTAAATTATACTGTGCAAGGAAAATACAGTCTAACCCAGGGTAGCCCAGCATCTATCACCTATTAGTCAACCAGTAGATATTTACTGAACTGATAAGCTGCACAAGATCAAATCTTTGTCCATAGCAAAAACATTTTGGCATTTCACTGCATTATGGGTTCAAATTCTAGATCACAGAGAAATGAACTAAATAAGAAACCTCAGAGAAGTAACAAACTTTCTGGGTTCCAACTTGCTTTTCTATGAAGTAGAGTTGGTACTATTTACTGCATGTGATTTCTGTAATGATTAAATAAATGTTGGGGCAGGAATAAAGCACCTAGCACAAGTTCTTGGCTCATAATGTGCTAATAAACAATAGTTATTATAATTACAAGGTTTTACTTTGACCAGAACAAATAACATCTTTCTCAAATATAACAACAAAAGTAGCAACAATAAATAAGCAGAAGGAGGAAACCCTGGCTGTAAGAATTCTAAGATAAAACCTTTAGTTCTATCTTTTCCCTCTGTGAAACTCAGCTCTCTCATCACAAAAATGGAACTAATGTTCCTACCTTTACATAAAACACCATCTCAGCTTGGCTATGAAGGCTGTCTGGGTATTTAAGTACCCAAACATCATGCATTCTCGGAAAATGTTCACTGGCCATGGCAGTGAACATCATCTCAGGTTGGCAGATTAACTGTGGTCTAAGATTTGTGTTGGTAACCTTACTCTGATGGTCGCTGGTAACTTCAGGTACTGCTTAGTAGAGATGGAAAACTGCTCGAGCAGCTAAACGTATGCAGACTCATGAAGGTTTTTTGTTTCCTTATTCTATCCTCAATTACCTAGTGCAGTGATTCTCAAACTTAGCTATACATTAAAATTACCAGGAACATTTTTGTAAAATGTTAATATCTATGTGTAACCCAATGCAAGTAAATCAACATATTTTTTAAAGGCTTTCCAGGTAATTCCAATGTGCAACTAGAGTTTAGAAGCACCAGCCTAAATGCTGATGCTCTTATTTCTCCCCCAGATGCTACTGGCTTCCTACCCACTGCTTTCTCTTTTTCAGAGCCTTGATTCATCTTAGGTGTCTATATTTTTTTCCCAAACAGCTCTGAGGAGGTTGCTTATGCCCCGGTTCAAGACAACCCTGATTAGACTCAGCCAATCATAGTGAACCCATGCCCTTTGCCAGGAACTGATTTAAGGGTATATAGGTTACCCATCTCTAGTCAATAAGATAGGAGGAAAGGTATTTTGGGACTTCAAGCAAACAATTTTTTTTTTCCTGCTGTTCTATATGGATATGATTCCTAGAACCACTTTACTCATCTTGAAAGCATGAAGAAAGTTAATATTAGGACATAGCTAACATCTTGAGAATGGCAGAGGAGAAGGGTAGAAACAGATTGTGTGACAATGTCATTCAGCTGCTGAATTAATTTGTCCAACTTCTGGAATTTTTATGTAAAATAAATTCAAATAGCATCAAAGTACTTTTATTTTTACACAGCATCCCAAAAGATATTAAATAGGAAAAAAATCTATATCCCAAGCTTAAGTTTAGCTCAAAGATGTCTTTGTTTATACTTTTAAATCCTTTATGAACTAAATCAACTAATGAAAAATATCCATTTTTCTTAAAAACTAAATAGTGTCAGTTTTATTGAAGTGGCTTTATAGCACTTATTTTTACTAAGAAACATTGTGTTGTAATATACATAAGAAATTTAATATGGATCCTGTCACTCAAATATTTTCCAGCATTACTAGCTTTTTCTAATCTATATATATACACAATGTACAATATTAAATATATTTTTCCACATCATATATATATACAGGTATTTGCTTTTTTTAAATTGTTTCCAATGATCTGGTGCTTAAAATAAAGAATATGAGTTTTTTTAATATCTAATCACAATAACCCCATCATTTCCTAATAATTGTGCTTCTCTTTGTAATAGATTCTATGAATAACTTGCATTTCTTTCAAGTAGTGGATCTTACTATCAAAGGTCCATATTTTATAATTTTATCCTTATACTAGAGCAGTTATTTCCTAACTTCAGAGACACTTTCCTAAGTTATTTCCTAACTTTGGAAAGACACTTTACTATCAACCACACAGTTGCAATTAGATTAAAAGGAATTTTTTTGAAGATCTACAATGGAGATTTAAAGTGGCACGGGCTGTATTGTATCACCATGCTCCAGTCTGCATTTTAAAACCTGATTTCTTCCGAACTCTCTAAGTTCTTTTTTGTTGCTTTCTCTCTCTCCATCCCATCTGCAATTTCTATAATATTTATGTGACAATAAAAGAAAATCACCAGAACTTTTGTGGGAAGGGGGGAAAATATTAGACTACCCTTAGCAGGTGGTATTTGGTAGATAAAGAAGACAGTATCATGTATTAGGAGTCTTAGCTTTTGGGAGCCAGCAGAGATGATCAGACAGGGAAAATAGAAAGCAGAGCTGATGGGGGGCTCCATGATAATGTGATCTCTTCCTACACAACCCACCAAATCTGTAATGTACAAACTGTCATGGCAAGTTTAACATGATGGATTTATTGTGAAAGCCAATAGGGGATATAATTTTGGTGCAGGACCAAGTGAATGTAAAAGGCTGAAACAAAGTGGGTTCCACGAAGCAGAAAAAGAGTGCTGGAAAAAAGGCAGAAACTCTGAGAACATTCCCTTCCCCAGAAGAGATTTGAGTGTAAAACAGTTACTCAAGCCAATTTTCCCTCAGTAGCTTGGAAAACCTCAATGTATATTTTATCTCCCTCACTATTCTATGAGCTCCTGAGATCAGTGCTGCCTTTCACTCTTTGAATCATAACAGAACTCAATAAATGAATTTGATTCCGGTGGGCAAGCTCCTCCAAAAGTCTTTGTCCCTCAGTTCAGTTCAGTTCAGTCATTCAGTCGTGTCCGACTTTGCGACCCCATGAATCGCAGCACGCCAGGCCGCCCTGTCCATCACCATCTCCCGGAGTTCACCCAGACTCACGTCCATCGAGTCAGTGATGCCATCCAGCCATCTCATCCTCTGTCGTCCCCTTCTCCTCCTGCCCTCAACCCCTCCCAGCATCAGAGTCTTTTCCAAATGAGTCTTTGTCCCTGCTAACTCCCAAATTTAAGCAAGCTCTGTATGCAAATTTCCTTTTCTACCCAAAATATTTTTCTATTATTTTTATTTTTATTTAATCTTGGCTGCGCTAGGTCTCTGTTGTTTTGCACAGACTGTCTCTAGTTGTGGCAAACAGAAGCCACTTTTTGTTAAGGTGCTCATGATTCTACTTGCAGTGGCTTCTCTCTTTGCAGAACACAGGCTTTAGGTATGCAGCTCCCATGCTCTAGAGCGCAGGCTCAGTGGTTGTGGAATATAAGCTTAGTTGCTCCACAGCATGTGGGATCTTCTCAGATCACAGATAGAATCTGTGTCCCCAGCATTGGCAGGTCAATTCATCACCACTGAGCTACCAGGGAAGCCCCCTACCAAAAATATGAATAAGACCAATGTCTCAATAATGCTAAGAATTTGCCAGAGCTGAAAATCTCATGGATGACTTTAGTTCAGGGTCAAATTTGTATCTCCAGATCACTTACTGCTTTGTAGAAGATACAGGATAGCTTCCATCCCTCAAGCCCTGGTCTTAACACAGTTCCTTGACAACTGCTACTAGATAATAAGAGTAACAAATATTCCCAAAAGTGTAGAATATTTTTCTGAATGTCATCTGGGAGCTCCAAGATCCATTTCGGGTATCTTTTGCTCTCTGCAAAAGATGGGAGCTTCTAAAGTTATAGCAATATATCTGCATGGTTTAAAGTATCATAGGTGCTTGTGTCTATCTTCAGTCCTCCTCCTCCAAAGATAAGTACCTGACATCATCTCTGCAGGGACTTTCACAAAGTAAAGGCTTAATAAATGTCTGGTGCACTGAACTAAATTATAAATGAAGCACCTATTGTTTGTTGTTTTTATTTATACCATAACTATCCTTAGATAATGAATTCATTTATCTTTTGAAGCACTAAAAATACAACCACTGGTATCAGATATGCAACCATTAGGATTGGATATTTTATTTCAGAAGTATAAAATCAACATTGGTCTTAAAAAGTTCTACAGATTTTTAGGAGGAATTTAATATTTTGAAGTTTATTTCTGACAGCAAGTCTTTATTTCTTGTAACTTCCATTTCATTCATAGAAATATATGAGCTATCTTAATACCCACTGGTATTTCAATTGTAAATTTTAAGGAAGGTGTATTGCAATGCAGACAGGTAATCCTAAAGCCCAGCAGAGCAATAATGATTAACAACACAGTCTACAGGGAGTGTAAATTTTAATACTGTCACCCATAAAATCCATGTTTCAAAGGTTACAAAACAGAATCAAGTTTACCAAAAAGCAAATAAGTCATTTTGTTTAGTGGTTTCTTATTTTATCTCTGACTTTTTAAATAATCAGCATCATCTCCCCAGAGCAGGTAAACTATCCTCACCTGCAAATGCACTATAGGAAGTTCTAAAATCCTTACAGAGAATACTCTCACTGGATTCTTCTCCTAGCACTACCAGTATTTGTTTGAATTTACTTTAAAAAAGAGAAAGGAGACTTTAGGGAGGTGGCTTTTACATGGATTTTATTTGCTGATGATAATGATGATTGACCACACCTCTTTATAAGAAGATGCTTAGAGATTAATCCCACTATCATTCTTGCAGCTATCAAAGTACTTTTTGAGACCTAATCTCAATTTTGGACTCTACATTAAGATAACAGTAAAATAATCCAAAAAATATACCGAAAGTCATGGAAATGACTAAAAAGGCTAGAACTCAATGAGCAAAAGTGAGAGAGAATGTGATGAAAATTGGGGAAGAATGTTAAGAAACATACAATGTATACAAAAACAAAGCTAAATAAACTCAAATATCAATAAATAGCTCTCTAATGACACTAATGGAAATTAATAATTTCATGATAGCCTGTTTGTTTTAAAGCTTTTTAATACCCATAGTCTTGTCTTTTTTTCAAGTCCCATGAACAATAAGTCAATGTGCTTAATTTCAATTACTTCAACAAATTTGTCATTTCACAAAATAAGGTGATCATACAAGAGATGAATCAGTTGTACTATTCAATATTTTAATAGTCACATTTTCTACGTTTGTGATAATTTGTAATTTATATAAGGCTATTTCTATAAATCTAAGCATGCTATGAGTGTTTATAATCTAAAGGAAAGGAAAAGATTAACACATGAAACAGTAGTCATATTTAACCCATACTATTGATGCTCTTCAGAAAACCTAGTGAGGAGAGGTAATCTTCTCTGAAGAGAAAGTATGAAATATCAAGTTGGAATAAGGTCTCGTGGGTGTACTTAAATCTATTCGCTTTAGAGATTAGCAAACGTTTTTTCCTGTAAAGGTCCAGATCATAAATATTCTTGGCTTTGCTGAATATATGGTCTCTGTTGTGACTATTCAGTTTTATGCTGCAAGGTGAAGTCAAAAGAAAGTGAAAGTGAAGTCGCTCAGTAGTGTCCTCTCTTTGGGACCCCATGGACTGTAGCCTACCAGGTTCCTCCATCCAAGGGATTTCCCAGGCAAGAATACTGGAGTGGGTTGCCATTTCCTTCTCCAGGAGATCTTCCCAACCCAGGGATTGAACCCGGGTCTCCTGCACTGTAGGCAGATGCCTTAACATCTGAGCCACCAGGTGGCCTGGTGAAGTCATAGTATGTAAACAAATTTGCATGGTTGCATATGTTCCAATAAAACTTTTTTTTGAAAACACCTGGAGTTGAGAACCACAGTTGGCTTGGGGGGCATAACCTGACAATTCCCAGTCAAGTTCATCATTGAGAAGTTATGCATCCCATTTTCAATATGAAATAGAAGGCATGAAAAGGATGGAGGCCAAGTGGAATGTTTTTGTAGATATACCCTCAATTCCCAGAACACCCAAAATACTTATACTTGAATGTAATTTCAATGAAATAGGATATATGTTTTTGCTAACCATTGTTCTACAATATCCATGCAAATTTCTCCCCACATTAGGATGGATTCTTTAGAACCTGCCAACCAGATAAATCTCTTCCTAAGTTTCTGTCACTGAATTTCCTTGACAACAGAGATAGCTGTGACCAAAGAGTTTTGCACATCAAATTTGATAATTAAAAGCTGAATTGTATTTTTAAATAACAGTAAAAGACCTTTTTTATCACTCAGTTGTGCCCAATTTTCTACTGCTTTCCTAGAAATCAATATTTAACTACAAAAGAAAGTAGCATAGGACACAATTATTAAGTACAAGTACCCTGAAGCATCCTGAAAACTTCCTTTCACTCCATCCTCCATCATGGAATACTTCACAACACATTCAAAATTCTGAACAGAAATGCTAACAATTGTCATGTGCTTCTCAGTTATTTCAGTAATAAAAGACTAAGAAAAATTTCAGTGTTACAAAATGCAATCACTAAACACAAGTTAGCTATTTAAAAACATCACATTAAAATTTACTTCTCCTAAATATTTTATCCTTTAGTAAAGTTACGAAAAGTGACTAGTAGTTAATAAATATTGATTAATTACTGTATGTCAGGCAGTATGTCATGTTTTACATTTATTAAATCATTTAATACTCAAGCATATAATCATGCAGGTACTATTATTACTCTTATTATACAATGATGAAGAAACTGTGCTTGTACAAAATCACAGGGCTTCTAAGAAGCAGAGCTAGGATTTGAAAGCAGGAGTTCTAGGTTCCCAGCGCTAATGAGGTTAAGGCCTTGATTCAGTGCCTGCACAGGAATGCTAGTCTCCTGGCACAGTGAGTATACCCTACATTCTGTCTGAGAAATGTCACCACTGACAAAGAGGATGATGAAATAAGAGATGGAGGTGAATGTAGAGACATACAAGCCAAAAGTGGTAGAAAGTGAGAGACGAGATCCAAATATCACTTATTCAACAAATGTTACAGGTCAGTAAGCCTCCTTACAAACATGACCAACACGACAAACACATTTATTTCAGCTTGGAATCAGATCAGTCTGTTTAAATTCTTGCTCCACTACCTCCCAGGTAGTTTTTTGATTACTTGCTTAAAATTTCTGAAACAAAATCCTCTGACATAAAATGAGGATAAGAACCCAGATTGTTTTCCAAGGATGTTATGAAGATTAAATGAGCTCATGAGGGCTTGAAAAAATAGTGCATGCCCTCAAAATGGTAGCTACTATTATCATTCAGGGTTTTGTTCTTTTTTAAATGTAAGTATCAAACAATATGTTAAAAGTTAAAAATGTATCCAATCATTTGAATGGCCTGTCTATATAACTTTCGGCTTCTCAAAATTTATTGATTATCTACCATGTGCTAAACCTTATTAGAAAAAAAAAAAAACCCTCAGTTTTGGTTAGTCATAAAGATAAACTCTCTATAAAATTGATTTTTTTCACTTTCATCTGAAGATATTACATGTACACAACTGTTAAGACATTATTTCAATCCACATAGCTTCCTACCTTGTCTATGGCTATCTCCTCCTGAGGGATAGCCTCACAGTGTCAAGAAGGCTGAACACCCTCTCTTATCATCATCCACTTATTTCAAACCATTTCATCCACTTTTCCCAAAGTACCATAAAAATATCATCATTTTAGAACTGTCTATACGTTCTTTGATACACCAAAGATAGCATTAGGATGCCATCTGATGTACTCATCATTAAAGGAGGAGGTGGTGGCAACTGTGTTTTAATGTAGTCAAATCATACTCCAGTAAAGTTTTTAATATATGATGCTATTAATATGTAACACTGGGAATAATCATAAAAAAACAGATAATATTTCAAGCAGCTTTTCTTAATTCAAAGGAGGGAAAAAAGAGACAGATATGGATGATACAGGAAGAAAGAGAACACCTATATTCATAAAAAATTCTTTTATAATTTTCTCTCAAGAGAATTGTCTGAATAGACATTTTTCCAAAGAAGACATAAAAATGGCCAAAGGCACATGAAAAGATGCTCAACATAACTAACTATCAGGGAAATGGAACGAAAAATTTCCATGAGTTATGATTTCACACCTGTTATTAATAGAATGGTTATAACCAAAAAGACAAGAAATAAGTGTGTGAGGATATAGGAAAATGAGAACAAATATTTGTGCTCTGTCGGTTAGAACATAAATTGGAAAACAGAATAAAAGCAACACAAAAATTTTTTAAAAGATCTACCATATTAGCCAGCAATTCCTCTTGGGCATTTATGCCAAGAAAATAAAAATACTAAAGCTAAAGATATATATGCACTCTCGCGTTCACTCCAGCACTGTTTACAATAGCCAAGATAAGGAAACAACTTAAGTGTGCAGTATGAGATAAACAAATATTAAAATGTGTCACACACACTAGAATATGTTTCAGACCATAAAAAAAAAAATTGAGTATGATTTGTTGCCACACAACAGTGTTGCCATTTGCAACAACATAGACGGACCTTAAAGATATTATGCTAACTGAAATAAGTCAGAAAGAGAAAGACAGATACCACATGATCTCACTTATATGTGGAATCTAAAAACAAAACACTAAAACAAACCAAAAAGAAAAACAAAAAACAAGCACACAGATATAGTGAACAAGTTGGTGGTTGCCCGTGGTGCAGTGGTCAGGCGGAGTGGGTAACAGGGTTAAAAGGTTCAAAATTTCAATTATAAAATTACTAGGTCATAGGGAAGAGAGGCACAACATGGTGACTATGGTAAATAATACTGTATTGCATATTTGAAAGTAGCTAGGAGAGTAGACCTTGAAAGTTCTCACAAGAAAAAAATGCTTGCAAATATGCATGGTGAACAAATGTTGACTTATTATGGTGATAATTTTGCAATACCTACAATAACAAATCATTAAAATGTACACCTGAAACTATTAAAATGTTATAGCAATTATGGCATATCACTTATACCTCAAAAGAAAGAGAATAATGTACCTATTGGATTCTTTCCACTTTGTTCATGAACTGAATTTTAAAAAGAAGAAAAAGTAATGTTACAGAACAATATGACTGTGGTTGCTAAAACAGTAAGATATATAATTAGATTTTTATATTTAAGCACAAGTTGGCAATGACCTGGCAAATATATGAATAGCAAAGTCATAAATAAGTAAAAAGACACTTCTCCACAGATGAGGCAGTGTAAAGCCTCAGGTGGGTTAATGGGATTAGCTCCAGCAGGCAGCAAATCCCATGAGATAGAATTTATCTTCCATCTATTTTCAGTTCATCCAGCTGGTACAGAGCAGTTCTTTTTTCCTGTCACTCCATTGTTGTCATCTGTCTTAGGTTCAGTTTTCAAACTTAAACCACTTATTACATCTTTGTTACAGGAAAGCTTAAACAAACTGCATTTGTATAAGAGATGTAGACAAAAATTTCAGAACACTCCATTAGGTGACTATCATCAATCTTTGCTTTTACATAAAACTTATATGAATTAAGCCGAAATTATACTGAAATGACAGAATAAGTTATGACTATAAGAATTTGTCTCAAGAGGATGATATATACATATATAAATATAGTTATAACTGATTCACATTATTGTATGGCAGAAACCAACAGAAATCAATACAACATTGTAAAGGAACTATCCTCCAATTAATTAGTTAAAAAAAATTTTTAATTAAAAAAATATTTTTAAAAATTTTCCTCATATGATATTCTATGTTTATTCCATTGGTACTGTCATTGTTTAAGCATTTTTAATAAGACAAATGAGAGTTTGTTACACATCAGTCTCATCATTTAACAAGGTTACATTACCGAATCAGGTCCATTTACCTGACGAGCAGCAAGCCACACACTGTTGCAGCAAAGAACATGTTTATTCACAAAGCAGCCAAGTGAGGAGATGAAAGAACAAATCTCTAATCCACGTCCCTGACGATAGCGGACCCTAGATATTTATGGGATCGAGCTGAGGCATAGGGAACATAAAGAAAAGTGATTAGAGATAAGAAAAAGGTGAGTTAATTATTGTTATGGTTGAGTTCTCAGCCCTCTGATACCAAAAGGTCACTGAGCAGACATTGGTGCGTGCCCTGTTGGAGGACTGGTGGTCCTAATCAGTTTCAGCTCCAATTAGATACAGCTGACTCCAAGTTCCCAGAAAGTAACTCAGGCAAAATGTATTGTTCAGGCTCTGTGAAGCTTCAAGGACATGCGACAGTTTCGTAGCAATGATTAAAGTGAGCTTGATCACTGAAGGCAGGTTACAGGTGTAACCTGTAATTACAGATGTAATGAATTTAACTGATGATTACCCTTAGTTTCAGTTAATCATCTCTAAGTTTCTGGTTGCTGTTATATGACTACAAAATAGTCCACTCAACAACTAACTCTATTAATACCAAGACAAAGTAGACCCCCCCCCCCGCCACACACACACACACACACACACACACACACACACACACACACAAAACAACACTCTTCTTACTCATCATTCACTCATTTCAACAACTTTGCCAAGGGCTCCCCTCAATCTAAATGGTGAAACTTTATAATGCTCTTATGTTTCAAAGTCTTACCAAAAAATTACTTCCTTTGAAAACGTTATTCCTGTGTTTAGGAAAATCTGTATACTGAGCATACTCTCCAAGTGTTGGTTTGAATCAGGATTTCCACTTCTAATAAAATGCTCATTTCATATATTTGGTTTGATATGCCTATCTCATGGGTGGAGTGTGTGACTATGTGTAAGAAAGAGACACAGAGACAGACAGATAGGCACAAACAGAGACACACAGAGAGAGAACTTGTTGACTCATGTAAATTGACATACATTTGTAATGTCAGAGCTTTTCATACTCTGGATAGTTCAAATCACTGAGCCTTTATCTTGAGGGAAAAAAAGAAAAGAATACAGAGAGACTTATTACATCAGGGCTGCTAATTCTGTGTCTTAAAAAGTTGACCAGGTTTCTAGTCTTTGAAAAGGCAACTGGGACAACCGTGTACTCTGTGTAATCAGAATAGATCTAAACTTCCCTATGGTTTACCCATCCTCTCCTTCACACAGCAGACTGCCGCAGAATAGAGAAAGGGAAGAGGCCTGGGAGAGAGGACCACATTTACAATGGTCCATAAACAAGAGAAAATAAAAATATTGAAGGCATTCAAGCTAACTATAGCATGAAATATAAAGCGGAATGGCAAAAGATAAAGTTAGACCTGTAACCAAAGACCAGATAATAAAGGGCCTTAGAGAAAGTGAAAAGAAAGTGTTAGTCTCTCAGTCATGTCTGACTCTTTGCTACCCCATGACTGTAGCCCACCAGGCTCCTCTGTCCATAGGATTTTCCAGGCAAGAATACTGGAGTGGGTTGCTATTGCCTTCTCCAGGGGATCTTCCCGACCCAAGGACTGAACCAGCATCTCTTATGTCTCCTGCATTGGCAAGCAGATTCTTCACCACTAGCACCACTTTTGAAGCCCAAAGGGCCTTATGGGTCACGTTAAGATGATTAGATTTTATTCTCAGGTTAATGGAGAATCCTTGAAAGATCTAAAGCAGAGGTGTGATTTACCTTATAGTTAGGTCATTCCTTTGTCTCAAGTGAGAAATGGATTTGAAAGACTAAAAGAGAGACCAGTTAGAAAACAGTGTCATTAATGAGATAAAAGATAATGGTGGACTCAACTAAATAGTTGAGATGGATGTGGAGATGGATGTCAACTAGTAAGGATGAATGTCAGGTGAATAGAAACAAAGCTATTAAGGAAGATTTTAACTAGACTTGTTAATTAATTGGTTTGGGGGAATAAGGACAGTACAACATACCACGTGGAAACACAGGAAAGGAGATTGACTCAGAGATGTTAAAGGGAGAGATAGAGATGGTCTCTAAACAGCTTTTGTTATGCAAACTGTCAACCTGGGGTCTGGTTTATACTTTGATAGGTTTTAAAAGTTGGGAATCAAAAATGCTTTTAAAATCATTTTGTACAAAATAAACTATACCTAAAATATTACTAGCAAAGTCTTGTTTTTAAACATAAAACTTTAAATGAGAGATCCTAAAGCAATTTATCAGTAGTTGATATGCCAAAAAGTGTTGGTCCATACAGTGGTTTTTAAAAGTTATTTGCCAAACTTCAAAAATCAGGAAATTATACACACACACACACACATTTTTAGCTTCTCTATACAATTGGAAGATCTGCAAGCCTGGGCCATCAAACTCACACAGTAAAAATTGGTTGAATTTGGTTAACAGAGCACATACGCTCCAGTTTTTTAGAATCACATTCCCTACTTAATTGAGTAAGCTCTGGGAAGACGGTGAAGGTCAGGGAAGCCTCGCGTGCTGTAGTCCATGGGTTCGCAAAGAGTCAAACATGACTGAACGACTGAACAACAACTTTCTCACCAGAATAAAGGCCTTTTGTTAGTTACTAGAAATCATCTTTATACTTCATTTATCTATTTTTACCTACATGGGCCCTAAGGCATTTGTGTAATTTTTTTAGTGACATTCTGGTTTCAAGAGAAAATCAGTTATGTGACAGAAACATATTAGGAAATACTGAAAGAAACATATTGAAGGACATGAGCAAGTTAATAGAATAATAATCCATCGTACCATCAGTTAAAGAGTAATCACAAGGTATATATTTAGTTTGGTGCCGTGTCACTTTGTACCAATTACGTCTTATAACTAAAACAAATGTTTTCAATTAAAAAAACTTTAAATTTCAGCTTGAATTTTAAATTTCTCAAAACTAATCCAAAATAAGCATCAGCTATTCATTATCTAAATTTCTCATCTGGATTTTCTTCAGATATAATTTTTTAAGCTGATTAAGAAAAAAAGAATATAGTATCTAGAGTAAAAGCAGAAACACTTGCTATGTTATATTATTGTACCAGGAAAACACCCTAATATATGAATTAACACTATTTTCAATTAAATATAATAAGCAAATACTATTCTCAGATTATGAAAAGGAACTGCTAGGATAATTGTTCTAGAAGTACTACAATTAAAGATGAAACTTCATAATGCTTTATTCTGGCAATATTTCACTGGCACAGAAAAGCAGTTCCCTCATGTTACATTTAATAATCAGGACATGATATGTAAATAGTAACACTCTCCACAAAAAAATTCTATAAATCCAAGTCTTAACCAGAATATGAAACTTTGTTAATTTTTTCTAATAATAATGTAGAAAATCAATTAAACTTCAGATTGAAAAAAAAACCATATCCAATATACAGTGAAAGCATACATATTTAACTATGGGAAAATGACATCCATTTAAAAATTAATTTTAAATGTAACTATACAAATGAATTTTCAAAATTCATTTATTTTATTTTTTTAATTGAAGTATAGTTGATTTGCAGTGTTGTGTTAGTTTCTGGTATATGGCAAAGTGACTCTGTTTTATATTCATTGTTCTTTTTCATATTCTTACTGTTACGGTTTATTATAGCATATTGAACACAGTTCCCTGTGCCATCCAGCAGGACGTTGTTGCCTATTTATGTTAGTTTGTGTCTGGTAATCCCATACTCCTAAGTTAGCTCTCCTTCCTACCTCTTTTCCATTTGGTAACCATAACTCTGTTTTTTATGTCTGTGAGTCTATCTGTTTTATAAATAAATTCATCTGCTGCTTATTTTAGATTTCACATAAATGTGATTCATATATTTGTTTTTCTCTATATTACTTACTTCACTTAGTATGATAATCTCTAGATCTATCCATATTGTAGTTAATGGCATTAATTTATTCTTTTTTATGACTTAGTAGTATTCCATTGTATATACATATATCATCACCTTCTTTATCCATTCATCTGTTGATGAACATTTAGATTGCTTCCATGTCTTCGCTATTGTAAATAGTGCTGCATTTAACATTGGGGTACATGTACCTTTCTGAAGTATAGTTTTGCCTGGATGTATGCCCAGGGGTCGGAGAAGGCAATGGCACCCCACTCCAGTACTCTTGCCTGGAAAATCCCATGAGCAGAGGAGGCTGGCAGGCTACAGTTCATGGGGTCGCTAAGAGTCAGACACGACTGAGCAACTTCACTTTCACTTTTCACTTTCATGCATTGGAGAAGGAAATGGCAACCCACTCCAGTGTTCTTGCCTGGAGAACCCCAGGGATGGGGGAGCCTGGTGGGCTGCCGTCTATGGGGTCGCACAGAATCAGACACGACTGAAGTGATTTAGCAGCAGCAGCATGTGCAGGGTGGGACTGCTGGATGATATGGCAACTCTATTTTAAGTTTTGTAAGGAACCTCCATAGTGCTGTGTGAATTTACATTCCCAGTGTAAAGAGACCCCTTTTTTCCACGCCCTTTCCAGCATTTGTTATTTGTAGAGTTTTTAGTGATGGTCATTCTGACTGGTGTGAGGTGGTACCTCATTGTAGTTTCAAATTGCATTTATTTTTTAATAACCTGAGAAACAATTTGAAAGTTGTAATCATATTGTTAAATATTAGGCTTTCAAATTAATTGATTTCTTGATTTTTTCTCAAATTTCATAATGAAATTGATATTCTTTGGATGTATAACAACATTACAGAAATGACAAGCTTGACTTTTGTTCCCATTGATCACTAAAACATACCTTTTATAATTTTCTCTTAACTTTTATAGAGTGAAAAATTTATAGAAATTCAGCAAAAACAGAACTGTATATAATAGAGGTTGTTCCAAATTATATATACCTCTTATTTTAAGCAAAGTAATATAAAAAATAAGCCACTTTTATTAGAAAACAGTATACCAGTCAATTTTTATCATCTTTATTCAAATTAATCCAAAGAAAAAACAACTCTTGGTTAATAAAGTAGAATTATCAGGTAGGACTAAAGTGTCTACAAACAGAAGGTGAGCTACTGGGCACTGATGTCCAACTGTTAATTTCCTTTCTTTCCAGAGGAAAAACAAAATAGCATCTCCAGGAAGGTAGTACTTCCTTTCATATATACAGTAGTGGGTTAAAAGGAGTATAACTAACTATCAGATATCAGCATAACTGACTATCAGATATCAGATGATATCTGACTATAGGCTATATTTAAAATGTAATTACTAAGTACCATTAAATAAGCAAAAATAAGATTGCTATCAGAGTACTGACAAGAAGCAATGTCAATATTTTAGAGGCACTTGATCCAGCACTGTAACATTTATAGTTCCAGTAAGAGAAAACAAATGGAGACAGTAAAGAAAGTATGACCACTAAAATGTAGTTTTGTTTGCCAATGTAGATAAGTATGAAAATCAGTAATAAATGTTCTATGGCATTCTGGCAGCAAAAGAGGTACATGGCTCAACCTGCTATTTATCTCTATTCACATTTTAAGGTACTTCTTTTGTTCTCTTCTCCTACTCCAAATTTCTTTCTTCTCATCTCTTTTCTCTTTAACCCATTGCTATCTAAGACTAGTTTTAGAACTTAAGTAAAAAGGGTTCTTTCCTCTTTTCAGGCATCATATTGAGGCAGCTTCAAACCAGTCTCAGACAACATTAAACCACTTACCAATTTGGTTCCCCAAACAAAATTTCATCACTAAATACTATTCTGTTCAATTTAATCTTTGCTCCATAGCCTTTATGGTTTTCCTCCGTCATTTCTTGGATTCTCACAAATTTCTTCTCCAAAAGGTTTCTCTACTTTGGATAAAATTTGTCCTGTAAATATTGACTGCAAAACTGTAATATTTATCAGTAAAGTATCTGATATAAAAACTGCCCCTTCAAAGGATTATAGCCTACCAGAGTGACAAATAAGCATTATAAAATATGCTACTTACTGATTATAAAGCAAACACTTTCCAAGAATTGTAATGTAACTTTGTAGTTACTACTTGCCTAACTCTGTGTAAAAGATTTAAGATGCAACATTTTACTTTATCCTCAAGGTAGATTAATTTTATTCCATTTTTAAAATAAGAAAAACTAAGTTTGCTTAAGATCACACAACCAGTATATGATTGAACAGAATTTGAAGCAATGTTTGACTCCAAGCCTACATTTTAAGTTACATGTTATAAAAGAATGGCATGAACCCAACAGAAAAGGATTACCCTTTGATTTTACTGTGTTCATATCATCTTCTATGCCTTAGAATACTTCTTTCTTCCCTACCTGATAGAACTTTTCTGAAATGTTCTTTTCCTTTAGCACTTATTCCAAACTTACCTCATGATGGCCTCCTGATAAATAATGCTTCATTCTCATTGCTCCCTTAGAGTCATTGCTTTATTTCTGAAATCTATTTATAAATTTGAACTAATTTGTAAATATACTTTATAAGTAATATCAGAGGTGAATATTCTATGGCCTCAACTAAATATTAATACCCTTGGAGGCACTAGTTTCCAAACACTAGGTACACTAGCTTCATTTTACATAGTGTAGTAATTTACAAATGATGACTTATAAATCTTTTGAGAGTACAAATTAATAAAAAAGTAATATTACTAAGTAAAAAGCAGTACCATTATTTTCCAAATTGACTCTATTCTTTCGAGCAGTTGATAACAAAACATACACATGATCAAAAAAAGGCATTTAAGCAATTTTGAAGAAACAATAAGCAGTAACATGAAAGAAAACATATTATTTTATGAAGAAAAGAGCCCCAAATTTGAAGTAACATCAATGATATATAGATAATTTGATCTATTCATATGTACAACTCATTTTAATTTTCCTATAAAATATTATTGAGTAACTAATAAGAAATCAATATATTAATAGCCAAACAAGTAATAATATAGATAAGCTCAATTAAATCCATGGGCATAAATGAATATATGCATTCCATATTACATTCCATATTGAGTTGGAAACTCTATATTACAGTTGATAATATACTGTAGATATTTTGCATATGGCTCTTCACATGACTATCTTTCTCTTATGAAATTTATATACTGGTAATTATCATTATCTTGCTCAAGACTATGATTAAGACAGTAGCATCTGGAGTGCCTCCACAGCCATCAAATCTAGAAATAATATATATCTTCAATTTTGAAAATTATAATAGAAATATAAAACTCAAAAATATAGATCATTGTTTTATAAATGTAGTGGTGTGAAAATTTTATTATCTTAATAATCAGCAGCAGAAAACAAATTATTGATGTCTCAGGGTGAAAACAGGACCAGAGGTTCTAGTATAATAGGTTCCAATACAGACAAAATGATAGCTAAACTTTGCACTAGTAATAATCAAAATTTCAAAGGTGAGTGGATAGAGAGAAGGAGAAGAGAAAAGATAGACATCAGCAATACAACTAGGTAGGCATAAGGCTGAAGAAAGTGGTAAAATAAAAATCTGATATTGGAGTAATAAAAAGACTTTTAAAGACAGGGATGTCTCCTGTTTTATATGAAACTGTATTCTACATTGCAATGCTGTTGCTACAAACTCACATATTCAATGAAAGGAAATCTCATATGCTTTTTGTGGGTGGATTTTGTAAACAAAGCTAAGTTTCACATCTGGGTCAACACAGCAGAGAGTAAACTTAGCAGATACAAGATGACAAGAGGATCTCTAAAGTAAATTTTATTCAATAAAAACCAAGAGCCCATAGAAAATAATATGACAATATGAAACACCTCTCTCATCCCACCCCTACAGCTGACCTTCCCAATATTAAAAAATATCCTAAGGAATATTAAAATTTATATGAAATTAGAAACATGCTTATTAAAAATAAATAAAATAATTAATTGTGTAGAATTGGACACCCATAAGTAAATAAGGAGATAAACAAGCAGGTAGATGCTTGTAACAGAATGAACAATCTAGACCCAGATGGAGGTATATAAGATATCAGCCTATCACTGGAATCCAAGTTTATATTCTGGCACCACACATCTTTGTTCAAAGAAATTGTAGGCTTTCACTTCAATGAAATAACAGAGTGAGACTTACATTATTACCTTAAACAACAAGAAAACTAGAATAAACATATGAAAACACTGTTTTCAGACACTGAACGACAAGTACCACTGGACTATGACTTCTGAGAAAAGGGAAACAAGAAAGATAAGCCTTATGGCTATCCCAGTTTGTGCTTGGAGGCAGTTTCTAAGAGGTAGTTTGGAAGACGCCAAAGAGCTGTCTCACTAGGTTGGGGAAATAGAGACTGGAAGTTGGAAAGGAATCACAGGAGAGAATACCAAGGACACCACTACTGCACTGATAGAGAAAGCTCTAAATACCTGTCTGGAGGTCTATTCCGGGCGTTAGGGGGCTGTTGATCTGCCCTACGTGAGTAGATACCACTTGAGGCCAAGGAAAGAATTACTGGAAAACAGCAGAATAGCACTACTCAGAGCTCACAGTGGGAGAAGACTTCTACCATTTAGAATGGAGAGACATTCTAAGAATACCTGGGACGTTTAGAAGAGACTCCGGTGGGTCATGCCTTAGTGAAAACAACAGAGGAAAGAAAGGTATATGTTCTACAAAAGAACAAAGATGAGAATTACAGCCAACTTTTCATAAGAGTCTGAAAGAAGACAATGGCAGATATTTTAAAATACATAAATAAAACAACAAGAAAAAGAGAGAGTTCTTTGCCAGCACATACGAAACATGAAAGAATATGAAAGTTTTTAAAGCAGAGGTGGTGGTGTTGGTAGTGGTGGTTTAGTCACTAAGTTGTGTCCAACTCTTGCGATCCCATGGACTGTATGCAGCCCACCAGGCTACTCTCTCCATGGGATTCTTCAAGCAAGAATACTGGAGTGGGTTGCCATTTCCTTCTCCAAAAGTAGAGGTAAAATGATGTAAATGGGAATTTGCACAAGAGATAAAGTGTTATGAAAATGGTAAATACATGGTAACTATAGAGTATAATCAGAGAAGGCAATGGCACCCCACTCCAGTACTCTTGCCTGGAAAATCCCATGGATGGAGGAGCCTGGTAGGCTGCAGTCCATGGGGTTGCTAAGAGTCGGACACGACTGAGAGATTTCAGTTTCACTTTTCACTTTCATGCATTGGAGAAGGAAATGGCAACCCATTCCAGTGTTCTTGCCTGGAGAATGCCAGGGACGGGGGAGCCTGGTGGGCTGCCATCTATGGGGTCGCACAGAGTCAGACACAACTGAAGTGACTTAGCAGTAGCATAGAGTATAATATTTCTCATTTTAATCACTTTAAAGAATAATTGTTTTAAGGCAAAAACAAGTGCATCATTGTAAAATTTATAACAAATGGAGAGGTATAATTATAAAAGTAAGAAAACTAGGAAGGGAGGGGGAACTGGAAGTGTGCTGTTAGAAGATTCTTACATTTTTACATGAAGTGGCATAACAGTAGTTGATGGTGAACTGATAAGTTAGTAACCACTAAAAAAATAAAACAAAAAGGCCCAGATAGGAATAATACTAAAAATAAAATGGAATCATAAAATATATTCACTTTATCTAAAAGAAAAAGGGGGAAAAGAAAAAGAAAAAGAGAAAAATAAAAGAAATATCAAGACAGTTGATTTAAACATAAACATAGGAACAAAAACAGACTATAAATGACTTGAACAATCTAAAAGGTAGAGATTATATAAAAAACTATACACTATTGAACAAACAAAATTACTTTAAATATGAAGGCATACAGACTAAAAGTAAAAAAGTAGGGAAAGAAATGGCATGCAAACACTACTCAGAAGAAAGCTTAAACAGCTACATTAAGATCATAATAGAAGATTTGAGAGTAATGGATAATACCAGGGTAAAACTGATAAACTTCCAGATAGATATCACCAGTATCAGGAATGAAACAGTGGATACCGCTCAGACTATACACAAAGTAAAAGTTTAAGGAAAGACTATTAGCAATAATTAATGCCAATAAATAACAATGAAATAAAAAAATTCTTTGAAAGATGTAATTCAACATGAAGTAAATAACCCAAATAACCCTTATCAAAGATAGAAATTAAACTCAATTTTAAAACCTTTCCAAAACAAAATTTCAAGCCAAGATAACATCACTGGAACTTCCACCAAATATTTAAGTAAAAAAAAAATTAATTCTATATAAATTCTTTCAGAAAATAGGAAGATGAGAAAACATTTCTCAACTCACATAGTAAGGTAAACATCATCTTGATCCAAAAGCAAGCAAGGACATTACAAGAAAATAAAACTACGAATCAGTGTCTCTTATGATCTCTGAGACATGAAAACAATCCATAACAAATGGCTCAGACAGTAAAGAACCTGCCTCCACTGCAGGAGATGCAGATTCAATACCTGGGTCAGAAAGATTCCTCTGGAGAAGGGAATGGCTACCCACTCCACTATTTTTGCCTGGAAAATTCCATAGACAGAGGAGCCTGGTGGGCTACAGTCCATGGGGGTCACAAAGAGTCGGACATGACTGAGCAACTAACACATTCACTTCACTTTCATATTTGAATTATTTATGTATAAAAATAAGATTATTTTTAAAGAAATATTTACAATATAATTTCAAACTGAGCAAGAAAAAGTAAATTTGGAAGTTGTCTAGAAGTTTAAAAATGTGCTATAAGTGGTTATAGTAGTTAGAGTCTGTACAAAATTCCATCAACAATATTTTTTAAGCATCAGACTAAAATTCTAGGAAAATACCCTAAGGATTTCTTTCCAAAGTGAATGTTATTTAAGGACCTAGTAAACAGAGTCCCTCTGTTATACTTACCTCTAGTGTTTTACATTATGTTATATCTCCAATGTAGTATATACATTACATTATATCTCCTAAGAATCTGCCTGCAATGATGGAGACATGAGCTCAATCCCCAGGTTGGAAGGATTGCTTGGCAAAGGGAATGGCAACCCACTCCAGTATTCTTGCCTGGAGAATCCCATGAACAGAGGAGCTTGGTGGGGTCCATGGGGTCACAAAGAGTCAGACATGACTGAGAAACTAACACCACTACACTACTATATCTCCAATAGAAGATAACAGAGGCTTTCATCTTTTTTCTTTGGAAATTATTTTCTGCCAGGTATTAAGAAAATAAAGTGGCATTATGACTTGCATCATATTTGTGAAAGATAGATAACCTTGAGTATTAAACCTTCTCTAGCGTTTTCTTGATCTTCACTAACCATGATCAAGGTAGCATAGTCTTATCTGTAAATTACTAAAAATAATCAGCTCTGAGAAGTGACCTTGGATGAAGCAGTATTAAATTGGCCAGGAAATTTTTTTGGGCATCACTGTTATTAACTCACAATTTTTTCATTTCACTCTGCCACTGATGCTTGGCAGGTTATAATTTTTCATTTTTGCACTTGGATGAAACTCAGTGAAGTAGAGTTTATGGAGATAGTAGAGGAGAATTTTTACAAAGGGATTTTCCCCATCACTCCATAATATTAGGTTACAAAATGGATCTCTATTCGAGACAACTCACCAGCTGAAGATACATAATCAGACTTTAAGATAACAGTCATGACCACACTATATTTTTTAAACGCTAACTTTTGTATACAGAGTTGCTGTTATGACTAATTTATATACTTGGAAATATTTTGATTAGAGATGGCCTGGACTGATTTTCTTTTTCACAGCTTCATGCCTTCATGAAATGGTTTGACAGGGTTAGAGGAAAAAGTCTGTGAAAACAGTAAACACTTCTTCTTTATGGGCTTCCCTGATAGCTCAGTTGGTAAAGAATCCACCAGCAGCGCAGGAGACTCCGATTCAATTCCTGGGTCGAGAAGATCCGCTGGAGAAGGGATAGGCTACCCACTATTATAGGCTACCCACTCCAGTATTTGGGGGCTTCCCTTCTGGCTTAGCTGTTAAAGAATCCGCCTACAATGCAGGAGACCTGGGTTTGATCTCCTGGGCTGGGAAGATCACTTGGAGAAGGGAAAAGCTACCCACTCCAGTATTCTGGCCTGAAGAATTCCATGGCTTACAGTTAAAAAAAGAACAATAAAAGGTTCTTTAAACTCTATAGTACTTCACAATTTTAAGAGGTTTCAAATATTATTGCATATAATTCTATAATAAACCTTCTTCCCCTACCTTTGTATCCCCCCTCCATCCCTTGTCCCTTATACTGGTAATCACTACTTTGTTATCCATACTAGAAAACACTTCTTTATATAGAGATACCCAGTACACAGATTAAAACTAGATTTATACCACTACTAGTGAATGGAGAGTTGGTTTCAGGTAGGTAGCACCTATTTTTGGTGCATTTTTACTCCTTTATCTCCATAAGATCAGCCCCAATGCCAGAAATATAGGGATTATAACTTATATCCATATTCTGTCAGAATCGCCTTTCAGCATGCTACTTACTAATAGCTTATGATAAACACAAAATCAGTGTAAGTTGTCATTTCTTTCAGTAAAAGAGGAAACAAAACTCATTTTAAAAATAAAAGATATTGTAATTAGCCTCCTATATATAAATTTATATTAAAAATAATAAAATAAAAGATATAATAGAGGGTACAGCAAGTCAAGAACAAATTTGACTTTGGAAATATTCTCAGAACAGGAGACAGGGTTTAAATAAGTAATTAGAGTGGAAACTTGGAGACCAGTCTCCTCTAGCTTGAAAAAACTAAGTGCCACTTGAGTCACCAAGTGATTAACCTTATCCCAATTTCACTATTAGCATCTAATTGCATCAAGGATAATGTCAAGTTGACACTAGGGACAACTTCTTGCTAGGAACAACATTAAGTGTTGTAACTTCCATAAATTTTCTAGGTATGTCATCCCCAGTGTATTATCCCCATATTATTTTAAATAAAAATCAAAATTAAAATGCTGCTGCCCCCTCAGAACATCTGCATTTGATATCTTGGATCTAATTGTGTAACAAAATATTTTATTCCCGTAACTAAAACTTGTGACACCACAAGAGACTGACTCAGACTTGCCTGTGAGTGTCCAGGAGTCTCCAACGGAGACGTGGGTTGGCAGTGGCCTGCTCCAGAGTTGGGGCACTGCAGTGCAGTGCAGCAGTGCCAGCATGGAACAATTTGAAGGTCACCATTATCTTCATTAACTCCACCATAGTTTGGCTTCAGGTCAAATAAAAGGAAGGGAACACAGCCCTGCCCATCAACAGAAAATTGAATTAAAGATATACTGAGCATGGCCCCACCCATCAGAACAAGACCCAGTTTCCTCCTCATCTGTCTCTCCCATCAGGAAGTTTCCATGACCCTCTTATCATTCTCCATCAGAGGGCAGACAGAATGAAAACAACAATCACAGAAAACTAACCAATCTGATCACATGGACCACAGCCTTGTCTAACTCAATGAAACTACAAGCCATGCCATGTAGGGCCACCCAAGACAGATGGGTCATGGGGAGAGTTCTGACAAAACGTGGTCCACTGGCAAGGGAATGGCAAACCACTTCAGTATTCTAGCCTTGAGAACCCCATGAACAGCATAAAAAGGCAAAAAGAAAGGACACTTAAAAATGAACTCCCCAGGTTGGTAGGTGCCCAATATGCTACTGGAGATCAGTGGAGAAATAACTCCAGAAAGAATGAAGAAATGGAGCCAAAGCAAAAACAACACACAGTTGTGAATGTGACTGGTGATGGAAGTAAAGTCAGGTGCTGTAAAGAGCAACACTGCATAGGAATCTGAAATGTTAGGTCCATGAATCAAAACAAATTGAAAGTGGTCAAACAGGAGATGGCAAAAGTGAACATTGACATTCTAGGAATCAATGAACTAAAATAGACTTTAATGGGTGAATTTAATTCAGATGACCTTTATATCTACTACACTGTGGGCAAGAATTCCTTAGAAGAAATGAAGTAGTACTCATAGTCAACAAAAGAGTCTGAAATGCAGTACTTGGATGCAATCTCAAAAATGACTGAATGATCTCTATTCATTTCCAAGGCAAACCAATCAATATCACAGTAATCCAAGTCTATAACCCAACCAGTAAAGCTGAAAAAGCTGAAATTGAATGGTTCCATGAAGACTATAAGACCTTCTAAAACTAACACACAAAAAAAGATGTCCTTTTCATTACAGGGGACTGGAAAGGAAAAGCAGGAAGTCAAGAGATACCTGGAGTAACAGTCAAGATTGGCCTTGGAGTACAAAACGAAGCACGTCAAAGGCTAACAGAGTTTTGCCAAGACAATGCACTGGTCGTAGCAAACACCCTCTTACAACACAAGAGATGACTCTACACATGGACATCACCAGATTGTGAATATCGAAATCAGGTTGATTATACTCTTTGCAGCCAAAGATGGAGAAGCTCTATACAGTCAGCAAAACCAGACTGGGAGGTGACTGTAGCTCAGATAATGAACTCCTTATTGCCAAATTTAGACGTAAACTGAAGAAAGTAGGGAAAACTATAGGCCATTCAGGTATGACCTAAATCAAATCCCTTATGATTATGCAGTGGAAGTGAGAAATAGATTCAAGGGATTAGATTTGATAAAGTGCCTGAAGAACTATGGACAGAAGTTCGTGACACTGTACAGGAGGCAGTGATCAAGACCATATCCAAGAAAAAGAAATGCAAAAAGGCAAATGTCCTAGGAGGACTGACAAATAGCTGAGAAAACAAAAGATGTGAAAGGCAAAGGAGAAAAGGAAAGATATACCCAACTGAATACACAGTTCCAAAGAATAGCAAGGAGAGAGAGATAAAAAAGCCTTCCTCAGTGATCAACACAAAGAAATAGAGGAAAACTATAGAATAGGAAATACTAGAGATCCCTTCAAGAAAATTAGAGATACCAAGGGAACATTTCATGCAAACATGGGCTCAATAAAGGACAGAAATGGTATGGACCTAACAGAAGCAGAAGATATTAAGAAGAGGTGACAAGAAAACACAGAACTATACAGAAAAGATCTTCATGACCCAAATAATCACAATGATGTGATCACTCACCTAGAGCCAGACATCCTGGAGTGCAAAATCAAGTGGGCCTTAGGAAGTATCTCTACAAACACAGCTAGTGGAGGTGATGGAATTCCAGTCGAGCTATTTCAAATCCTGAAAGATGATGCTGTGAAAGTGCTGCACTCAATATGCCAGCAAATATGGAAAAATCAGCAGTGGCTACAGGACTGGAAAAGGTCATATTTTATTCCAATCTCAAAGAATGCTCAAACTACCGCATAATTGCACTCATCAACAGGCTAGCAAAGTAATGTTCAAAATTCTCCAAGCCAGGCTTCAACAGTATGTGAACCATGAACTTGCAGATGTTCAAGCTGGATTTAGAAAAGGTAGAGGAACCAGAGATGAAATTGCAACATCTGTTGGATCATTGAAAAAGCAAGACAGTTCCAGAAAAACATCTACTTCTGCTTTATTGAATATGCCAAAGCCTTTGACTGTGTGGATCACAACAAATTGAAAAATTCTTCAACAAAAGGAAATATCAGACCACCTGACCTACCTCCTGAGAAATCTGTATGCAGGTCAAGAAGCAACAGTTAGAACTGGACATGGAACAACAGACTGGTTCCAAATAGGTAAAGGAGTATTTCAAGGATGTATACTGTCACCCTGCTTATTTACCTTATATGTAGAGTACATCATGAGAAATACTAGGATGTAGGAAGCACAGGCTGGAGTCAAGACTTCCGGGAGAAATATCAATAAACTCAGATATGCAATGACACCACCCTTATGGCAGAAAGCAGAGAAGAACTAAAGAGCCTCTTGCTGAAAGTGAAAGAGAAGAGTGAAAAAGTTGGCTTAAAGCTCAACATTCAGAAAACAAAGATCATGGCATCTGGTCCCATCACTTTCATTGCAAATAGATGGGGAAACAATGGAAACAGTGACAGACTGTATTTTGGGGGTTCCAAAATCACTGCAGATGGTGATTGCAGCCATGAAATTAAAAGACGCTTACTCCTTGGAAGAAAAGTTATTACCAACCTAGACAGCATATTAAAAAGCAGAGACATTACTTTGCCAACAAAGGTCGATCTAGTCAAAGCTGTGGTTTTTCCCATAGTCATGTATGGTTGTTAAAGTTGGACTATAAAGAATGCTGAGCACTGAAGAATTGATGCTTTTGAACTGTGGTGCTGGAGAAGACTTTTGAGAGTCCCTTGGACTGCAAGAAGATCCAACCAGTCCATCCTAAAGGAAATCAGTCCCAAATATTTTCTGGAAAGGACTGATCCTGAATCTGAAACTCCAATACTTTGGCCACCTGATGCAAAGAACTGACTCAGTTGAAAACACCCTGATGCTGAGAAAGATTGAATGAGTGAGGAGAAGGGGAACAGAGGATGAGATGGTTAGGTGGCATCACTGACTCAATGGACATGATTTTGAGTAAGCTCCCGGAATTGGTGATGGACAGGGAAGCCTGGTGTGCTGCAGTCCATGGGGTCGCAAAGAGTTGGACATGACTGAGTGACTGAAGTAAACTGAACTAAACTAAATAAAACTGAATTTTACACTATTTAACCATAGAACATTATGAATACTTCATAATACAACTTTGATATCAACAGGACTTTGATTTTTTTTGTCCAACTGCTGCCAAAATATGTAAATTGACGGTAGAGCTGCATCATAAAGAAATCATTTTGAGTGCCTACAATACTTAGATTTTCACAGATTGGATAGTTTTGCAGCTTAGAGTAAGTAACATTTTGTTTTAACTGAAGTTCCAGAATAATATGCAGAAATGAGAATAACACACCAAGGCAAAGAGAGGCTTTCTAAACTTTTTAAAAGGAGTATGGGCAAAAATGATAAATCAATCATATATCATCTTTTTAATTAACCTGTATCCTATACATCACATACTCCAATTTTAAGAGTATGATGAAGATAGTTATTTTAATACAAATAATAAAAGCAAAAGAAGAAAGATAATAAAAACATTTTAAACATACTATAGTATTCAAATGAATTTTTAGAGTCTCAAAGTATTTTTCTGTTATAAATACTAAATTAATGACAGACTGTAAGTCAACATATAGGACCAAGCAAGTCCCATTTGAAACAAAAGGTGGAGTAATTTGGTTTCTTCCTCTACAAAAACTGGTAATACAGAAAAAGCAAGTTAGCTCAGATTTGCTGTGCATTAAGGAAGCAGCATTTAGCACAGAAGCTACAGAGAAACTTAGCATTTAAAATTTCCTACTTTTCAGAAATACTACCAAGAGTCATTATGTATAAAAGAAATTCAATGTATGGCTGAGTCCCTTTGCTGTTCACCTGAAACTATCACAACATTGTTAATCAGCTATACCCCAATACAAAGTAAAAGGTTAAAAGAAAAAATCAAAAAAATGAAAAAGGGTAGGGGATGAGGATTCAGAAATGATATGGTTTACAACTTCAGCCTGGATGGGATATAATTAAATTTCTCACAACTCTCTCATAATATTTACAAAACTTAGAAGAAAAAAAAAAATATTCACCTTGAAAGTAGGAAGGAGTTTTTAGGCAGAGGGGAGAGACAGTGAGAAATGTGGCAACTGCACAAAGGAGAACCTTGGGAAAAGTGGAGTAATTTAAAGGTATTCAAGAATGTTTTACCACTTTGTTTCCCCATGAAACTGCAGTGACATAAACATTAATCATCAATTAAAAAAAAAGAAATTCAATAAAATGTTTATCACTTCCAAAGTTTCATTTGTTTAAAATTGCACTATTAAAATAGCATTTCTAGTATTAAGTATAAATCTCAGCTACCCATTTAACTTTTAAATAGTCAAATTATTAAATTAACATTCAAAGAAGGCATTTTGAAGGACCATAAATATTATCAGGAAAAATACACAGTTTGGACAATTACATTTTTTAATCAATAAGGTAAATGAGCCAAATCATCAAAAATAAACAGTTTGTCCCTTAAGACAAATGTTTATTTGGTAACTTCTTTTTTTGTCTTTTGTTTTGATCATTAAGATAATAAAACAGAAAATATAAATAGGCAATTTATGGTTAGGTGTTCTTAAAAAAAAGAAAACACACACACATATATCAAGAACTATGTGAAGTATCTGGAAAATTCTCATGAAAATGCAGAAACATAGCAGAAAGTTTTGGTACTGAGGCATGCTACCTGGGAGCTGGACACACTGGTCTCACATCCTATATGCTTTCACTGCTCTACAACTTTTGTCTTCAACTTCTGAGAATCTGACTGACTAAGCAGAGTCAATAGTTCCTTCCTATTTCCCTTGCTTCTGAATTGACCATCCTATTTTTCTTGCTCTGTCAATGTTTTCTGAACATACAAAAAATACCAAGACTATTTTTTATTCACATCAAGTTCGTTATATTTGCCTCAGAAACATATTTAGAAAAGTTTAACAGGTCACTGAGAAGTTGTAAAAGGTTTTACTCTCTCCAATTAACAGGTTCCTCCATTCAAAACTGTAAAATATAACTTAAATACTTGCCAATAATTAATATTAAACATAAAAATGATTGACTAATGAAAACTATAGCTGAGAAAAAAGCTTTGAGATAATTTAATAACCACAAATAACGTGTATCAAAACACTATGTCAGTTTGTAATATCATAATATATCTATTTAATGAATATGCTACTGTTCAAGGGGTAAAAGTACTTCAGGCAGTTAGGATACCAGGATAATTTTGAGCATTTAAAAAAATGTTTTAAAGAATTACTAGAATGTAAATTTTATATCAATTAAAACTATTATGTTTTATAACAAAAATAACAAATATTAATGTTGACCAATGTTCTTTAAACATAGTAAATGCAAAATTTAGAGTGCATATATTTGTAAACAGATAATGCATTTCAGTTAACAGGAGCTTTCATGCTGGCATGGGAAAGGGATGGAAAGGAAAACACTGATCTTGACCACACATAATAGTCTTCTGCTCTGCTCCAGAGGAGAAATGAGTAACTTTCCCTCAGGCTTCTCTGATTTTCTTCTTAACCTATTACACATAAAACTAAACAAAAAAGAAAAAAAAAAAAAAAAACCTGAATATGATCATAAGATATCTGTCTTATATGAGCAATCTCTAATTTTAAAAATGTAATGATTCCTTTAAAAACAAAAATAAAATTAAAACTAAATTAAGTAAAACAGATGAAAGAATAAAGAATAGAATAGAAATCAACAAAGCATAAAATAGAAGAAATCAATGAAATAAAAAATTATTTGAAATAATCAGAAAAAAATAAATGAACTTCTATCCAGACTGATTAAAAAAAAAGAGAGAGAGAGAGAGAGAAGATAAAAATTACCAAAATTTTGGCCAGTAGAATCTAACAATATATAATGATCAAATGAGATTTATCCATTTATCCCAAGAAAGCAAGTTTGGATTAACATTCAAATAGTAATTAATATAATTTACTATATTAGCAGATTGAAAGAAAAAAAAAAAAAAAGACCATTTCAGTGGATGCAGAAAAATCATTTCATTGGGAAGGAAGAATTAAAACTGCCTTAGTAAATTATCTTATAGAACATGATCACCTATATAGATAATCCAATGGAATCTATCAAAAAATGCTACTAGAAATAAATGAGTTTACAAAGCAGTGAAATCCAACACTGATATACACTCCATGAAACTGAATAATAACAATGAATTATCAAAAATTCAAATTTAGAAAAAATGCATTTAAAAGCAGATAAAAACATGAAATATTTAGGGGTAAATCTGATAAAATCTGTGCAAGACTTGAAGTCAAAACCACAAAACACACTGAGAGAAATTAAAAATATATGTAAACAGAGAGACATAATTTGTTCACATGTCAGAGGATGCAATAGTGTTAAGATGTCATTTCTCCCCAAACTGATACAAAGATCAAACACATCCCAAACAAAATCCCAGCAGGGATTTGAAAACTAATTCTAAAAGTCGAGCAGAAATGCAAAGAATCTAAAATAATCAAAACAACTGTGTGTGCCATTTCTAGGGCTAACTCTACTAGGTTAAAAAACTTCTTATACAGTTGGCAATCAAAAAAGAGGAGGAGTGACGGCTAAAAGGCAAAAAGATTAACAGAAAAAAACAGGCTTTCCAAAAAGAGACATATATGGACAACTGATTTTTTTACAAAGGAATAAAGACAACTGGGTGGGGAAAGGACAGTCTTTTTAACAACTCATGCTGCAACAACTGACAATCAATATGCAAACAAAAGAAAAAGAAAGCTGATCCATGCTGTAACCTGTATGTAAAATTACTCACAGTGGATCAGAGGTCTAAATTTTTAAAACTTAAAACTTTTAGAGTAATACACAGAAGAAAACCTTTGGGAGCTTGGTGTACACAAAGATTTCTTAGTATGATATTGAAAAAGCATAACCCATAAAAAAAGAACAAAATGGCAAATTTGATTTCACCAAATTAAAAACTACAACTATTCAAAAGGCACTGTTAAAGAGAATGAAAAGACATCAACTGAGCTACCAGGGAAGTCCAAGATAGAAAAATGATTTGTAAATCACATATTTGATAAACAATTTGTATCTAGAATATATAAAGAGCCCTTTCATCTAAACAAAAAGGAACTCTCAAGACTCAACAAAAACTAAACAATCTATACAAACACATCATCAGAGAATATATATGGTTCAGTTCAGTCGGTGCTCAACATCATTAATCATTAGAGAAATGTACGTTAAAACTACAAAGATATACCACCATACCGCTATTAGAATGGCGGAAATTAAAAACCTAACCACAGAAAATTTTTACAAGAATGTTTGTAGACCCAGAAATCTCATGCACTGCTGATTGGAATGTAAATGAAACTACTACTTTGGAAAACAGTTTGATAGTTTTTTAAGAGGTGAAACATGTGTCTACCACACAACCCAGCCATTCCACTTCTAGATATTTCCCCAAGAGAGACAAAAACATAGGTCCATTATACAGTCTTGTATATGACGTTCATAACCACTTTATTTGTAAAAGCCAAAAACCAGAAAATCCCAACTGTTCAATAAGGAACAAGGTAAACAAATTGTAGCATATCCATACAATGAAATGTTAACTAACAAAAAAGGAAATAAAACTATTAATGCAACAACATGAACACATTTCGTCTAGGTCTTACTGCCAATAACCTCATGCTTAAGTTCTTGTAGTATTCTAGCCCTGAGGAGTTCCCCAGGAATTACAGAAGTTATGATGGCAAAGAGGAATAGTTATGGAAGTATTCTAACATAACTTGGGTTCAGGGTTATTTAATTATTCTACTATTGCAGCATCCATCAGAATAATAGAACTGTAAGTGCTCTCATCAAGGCCAAGGATAGCAATAAGCTGAGATGGAAATTAGACTTTAACAGTTATAACTGAGGATACTTAAAAGATTAATAATTCCAACACAGTATTGAACAGATCTCAGCATAAATACATAAATGGGTGAATAATCCTTTTCTTTACCCAATTCTACATTAGGAGAAAATCCTATGTGTTCAATCAAAGCAAAGGGAACATGAACCCCTAGATCAAGTTTATGATCTTGCAAATAGCCAAGAAATGAGTCAAATACATTATCAACATCTAATGTCAACAACACAGCCAATTGCTAATAGAAATTGTATTTTCTCATTGGCATATTCAGTGCTTCAGAGGGCCCAATGTTTTCATAAAGCATCAAATGAGAAGATTTCAAGGTAGTAGATAAAGTATGTGCATGAACTGAACTGATGGGTGCCTAATGAGGTTATGGAACAAATCAACATAGCTGGCCTACTGCCTGTTCATTAGCCATCCTAGAAGAGCCTGAGGGGCCCCACCAAGAACCAAAAGAAAGCATCACTGGAGTTCAAGATCATGAGTATCATACAATCAGAAAAATTTTACAGCCAGAAAGGCTCTAAGGAACCATGTAGTTCAGTGTCCACAAGTCTGTACATCATTGCTGTTCTTCAGTGATTCCATGAACTTCTTGAAATTGTATGCAAAATTGCATGTATACATTCCCAAGAGCCACTGATCTAGTTCAATCATTTCATTTACTGGATGAGGAAACAGTTCCATTGAAACTGGATCATAACTCACTAGTACCAAATTGGAGATAGCATCTCGAGTTCCCACTATTTGTTTCTGCTATCACAAGCTGTCTCCTATTCAAGTACTTAAAGTCTTAACTGCAGTAGAAAAAGACAGCTATAATCCCTAATCTCTGCTTCCCTAAAAGATTTAGTGTCTTCTGTGTAATCACTCAATAAGCTCTCTATGAGTTCATTTATACTGCCCTTCCTTGCCAACACACCAAACATAACCTGTGTGATATCTATGTTCTGGAAACCTTTTCAATTGAAACAATATCTGACATAAGTAGCTCATGCCCTACTGATATCTCAGAAACCAAAAGTAAAGCTGCCAGATTACATAAAGGAGAAAATAGAGAACATAATTTTGGCTGAGAGGAACAAATCCAATCCTGGTTCACATGAAAACAGGCAGTACAGGTAAGTCAGAATCTCATAAGGCTGCAGACACTGAGAGGAGAGATGTTAGGGTACAAGTGAGCCCTTCCTCCTTTGGCAGGTAAGGGCTCAGAGTGAGATAAGTTGGTTTATCAAACTGTGGCAATACTAGTACCTACATTGGTGAAAACAGGATACATTAGTAGGCCAGAAGCTCCAAGCTCAACCTCCTGGAGAACATCAAGGGAATATTTTTTTTTTTTCCTACTTCTCTGAATTTCTCTTCTTTTGTTCTTATAATAAATGGAACATATTGTCAACTGAACTTGAGAAGTGAATCAGGTCTCTGTTAAAACACCAGTGGAAATACAAGAATTCCAGACTGTATCATATATCTTTTCAGTTAATAGGATATTAATCAAATACTATGAAACCTAGGAAAAGGATTTGATTAAAAGTTCCATGTTTCTTTCCTTAGATAGAAAGCTCTGTGCAAAAAATTAAAATGTTTTTAAACTAAAAAGGTTTTGAGACTGTAAGTGTGCAAGGACAAGGCTACATGTTCCTTTATACTGCCTTATATGTAAAGAACAAATGTTTGTTAAAAAATTGAATTGGTGTATATATCATCTAACAAATGATCACCCTGTGTGTTAGTTGCTCAGTCATGTCCAACTCTGCAATTCATGGAACACTCCAAGCTAGAATCCTGGAGTGGGGTGACATTCCCTTCTCCAGGGGATCTTCCCCACCCAGGGAATGAACCCAAGTTTCCTGCATTGCAGGCAGATTCTTTACTGTCTGAGCTGCCAGGGAAGCCCAAAATGATCATCCTGATCATTTCCAAAGGAAAAAGAATCCTTGCTCAAGAACTGCTCCCCTTACAAATGCACTAAGGCTATCTTTTTTAAAATTGGCTTTCCTTGAGCAATGCTCTATAAATTTCAATCAACATTTTAGTTTTTCCAAAATGGCTCTCATTTTACAAATAGATACCAGGACTTTTATATGTTCAATAAATTAAGATTTTCTCTCAGCATTGCTGTTATAAAAGAAATTATACATCTCCAGTAATATATTTTGGCTAATGAATAAGAATTAATAACACTATAAGATTCACTTTCAGATGGCTTAACAGCAGTCTTTGGGGTTTGCTGATTAGGGCAAGTAGCCACCCAACATGAATTTATACAAAGTAAATCTCTATCTCAAATCTAAACAACTGTTTTCTCTTAATAAACCTGCTTCTTTCTCTATATTGATTATTATGATTAGGAGCATTATAATTTTTATCTAGTATAATACTTTAAAAATTGACTAATTAAAAAAATATTGGAAGTCTTTGACTATAAGGATCCATGTACTCAGTCGTGTCCGACTCTTTGTGACCCTATTGATTTTAGCCCACCAGACTTCTCTGTCCACGGACTTCTCCAGGCAAGAATACTGGAGTAGATTGCCATTTCCTTCTCCAGGGAATCTTCCCAATCCAGGGATCAAACGCGCGTCTTCTGAATTGACAGGCAGATTCTTTACCAATGAGCCACCAAGGAAAGCTTTGATCTATCTATTGAGTGATTACTAAAAAGACCTACTTCAAGCTTGTCTGTATTTAACCTAAAGCACCTAATGGGAAAGGACCTTTTCCCAAAGCACTTATTGAAAATAATTACAAGGCAGTTGTCTTAAGCAGTGAATAAGAATGGCAAACAAATTTTATGATTTGTTTAGGTGTTCACCTCTACCATTGGAATCTCTTCAAGGGCAAAGATTACACCAAACAAATGTTTGTTCCCACAGATCCTATTAAAATGCTTAAGACATAGTAAGTATACATGTCAGCTGAGGTAATTTGTAAGTGAATGAATGAAAAGATATGGAAGAACTAAGATCCCTCTTCTGTTGGATGTGTAACTGGTTCAATCATATGAATCTTTTTCTCCTTTTTTACATATTAGAACTTTCAGAATATACTTGTTCCCACATCCTTAGATACAATTAAATAAAACATTGATTTCTACGGCTGTCATTAAAAAAGAACCACATTGGATGACTTCAACAACAGAAGTTTATTTCCTCACAGTTTTGGATGCTGCAAGTCTGAGATCAAGAAAGACTCAGCAGGGCTGGTTCCTCCTGAGGGCTGTGTAGTAGAATCCATTAGAGGTGTCTTTCCATGGCTTTTGATGACAGTATTCACTCTGTGCCTTTACAGGGTCTTCCCTCTGTCCACGTCTATGACCAAAACTCCTCTTTTTATAACAATATCAGTGATATTAGATTAGGGCCAACCCTAATGACCTCATTTTAATCTAACCACCTCTGTAAAGAGCCTATTTCCAAATGAGATCACATTCCAAGATACTGGCAGTTATGACATCAACATGATTTTTTAGGGAAACACAATTCAACTTATAACACCTATCCTCACTCACAGAAAAAGGGTGTATTATGGTTATGCTTTTCAGTCTTTTCAGACTATTTTTAAACAATAAGTCAGATTTTTCAGGATATTTTCTATTCCCTTTAAAACATTTTATGAAGAAAAAAATCCCTAAGGTCTGTAGCAGTGGTTTTGAAATCCAGTTGTTACATCAAAGTCAGCACTAGAGCTGAAGCAAGAACAACTGAAGTAATTTTGTTCCTGGCTCAGACATTAAACATTGAATCTGCCCTAGGCAAAGACCTCAACTAATCTGAGCTTCTGTTCTTCACCTGCAAAAGGAAGTGTTTAGGCTGAATCTCTCTGCAATTCCGCAAGCCTAAAGACTCTGATTCTACCTAGTCTTATTTTGCCACAGCAATTGGCACTGTTGGATGTGACCTGGAAATAACACAAGAGTCCTTATTTAATGAAGAGATTAATATAAATTCAGTCGAGTTTTGAAATGTTTGCACAGCTGAAGACCATGAACCTCCCAGACTTCTTAGACAAATTCCATCCATTCTCTGAGGACAAACTGCCTCTGGAATTGTAAATGCACACAGATGTTGCTTTCAGCACAAAAAAATACCTATGGTAGGTATGGCTCATGGCAGTGCCTTAAGCCACTCCAAAGTAATTTGCATCAAGATCGAGTATTCCAGCTATCTTCATTTTCTCAAAAATTAGTCCTAGGATAATAGAACCTATCACAACAGGTTATAGGATTTAAGTTACATATTAATTTATAAAAATTATCTTGGATTCTATGAAATAATTCAAAGCAACTTACAAAATGGTGACCAGGTATTCTAAAATTGTAAATTTTTTAAGTATCTATTTTTAAAAAAACACCAAAAGACAACAGAATCAAGACAATGAAATGATCTTTATTGACACAAGGAAAAACAAGTATGCATTTGAAAAAGAATCCATTTCTTTTGATAAAAGTACTTTTATAAATTTCATACAGAGTATGGTGATCAAAAGTTTTGGGAAAAATGTGTTGAAAGAGAATGACTTCATACGAACATTGCCTTTGAGAAATAATCATGGGATATTATAACACAAGACTAGGATATGTTAGGACAATTTGAGACAATATCAACACTGGGGGAAAAATGCACCTATACTTCAGAAGATTTTTTAGAACACAAGGAGTTCCTTAAATTATCTGCTGAGACTAATTCTTAAGGATACCAGATATATATTAAACTGTTATTAACTTACTTACGCATATAATAGACATTAGAGAGAAACAAGTTAAGCTGACTTCAAAAAGCAACTGTCTCAATACCCAACACTTGACAATAATAATAATGACAAATTGTTTTAAAAGTACTACCAAAATGAAACTTTTAAGAAAAGTAGAGTGTGTTTAGGCTTTTTTTAAAATAACTATGTTAATAAACATCTTGAGTCTAAGAAGGTGCTTTGACTATCTGAAGCTTCTAAGATTTATAAATTTCACTGCAGTTCTGGATAACAAAAAGGTATTACAGAGTGTGGGGCAGATGGCTGTAAAATCATGGCCCATACTTACAATATTTATTAATTAATATAGTGGTAAAAAGTGATACAGAGCTGAAAAAGAACACCAGCAACATTAATACAAGTTATGGTGATCTGAGGTTCATGATGTACTTTCTGAGAGTATACTGATCACCCAAAATTGATAAAGTAATTCTTCCATTGAAGCAACATCCCATTCTACAAGTAATTTCTTACAAGATACTGAGTGTCTCAATGTTCCTATATGGTTGATTCACTTCTTATGGCTGTGTGTGCACAGAAAATAGCTTATTCATTCTTGCTGGCAATAGCTCTGGAATATATAGGTACTACTTTATATACCTATAACATACTTTAAAAGTAAATATCTCTCCTTTTCCTCCCAGGATGAAAGCCTCACTGCAAATTTTAATTAAGATCAGAAGTGATACTATATATTTTACGGGTGAGTCTAAAGTATGAAGAGATTAAATGGCCAGCTTATTTTGCTAATCATGAAATAGAAATCCACCAACTCCCACTTCAATTAATAATACACCCAAAAAAGACTCTCAAAGCTGTGTTTTCTGAATAAAAGGCTCTGACCACCTGTGGGAGAGGAGCTGAACTTCCCCCTACTTATTTAGTTCACTCCACTATTTTTACTTCATCTAAGCTTTCCCTCCTTTTACTCTCCACATGGTTTGGAAATTATAAGGCTGCCCCTTTTCTTTAAACATGAAACTAGGAGTTCTTGACTTTTTTTAAAAAGATCATTGTTGAGATATAACTCACATACAATAAAATTCACCCATTTGAAATGTTTGATTCAATGGTTACTATATCCACAATGTTGTATATTAATCACCACAAATTTAAAACAATTTTATCCTTCCAAAAAGAAATCCCATACTTCAGTCACTCCCATGTCCCTCTCTCCCACTGCCAGGAAATCAATAATCTACTTTGTCTGTATCAATTTATCAATTCTGGACCTTTCATATAAAAGGAATCACACAGTATGTGGTCTTTGTGATCGGCTTCTTTGACTTACCATATGTTTTCAAAGTTCAATTACATAGTAGAATGTATCAATACTTCATTCCTTTATTGCCAAATAATATTCTACTGTATATATTTTATTTTATTTTATTTATCCATATTTTATTTATCCATGCATCAGCTGATGAACAATTGGATTGTTTGCACATTAAGGCTATTATGAAAAATCTGTTATGAACATTCATGTACATGTCTTCATGTGGTCAGACATGATCCTGTTTATCCTGAATATATAACTAGCAGTGGAATTCCTGAATCATATAGAAAATCTATGTTTAACAATTTAAGGAAGAGCCAAACTATTTTCAAGAACAATTGTACCAGTTCATATTCCCTTCATCAATATATGATGGTTCCAATTTTTCTATATCCTCACCAACATATACCATTATCTGAGTCATAGCAGTGGATATAAAGTGGTGTATTATTGTGGCTATGACTTGCATCTTTCTAATGTGTAATAATAAGCCTCCTTTCATGTGCTTATTGTCCATTTGCCTATCTTCTTTGGAGAAATGTCTGTTCAGTTTCTTTTTCCATTTTTAACTGAGAGATACAATGTGGCAATGAAATGCTGAGACTCTATCCACATCAATATCACTAACAAAGTTGATATTGGACTAGGAGGGGTAAGACTGAAACCTCAAAGGTAGGCAATAATAACCAAGTATGTCTGACATTATGTCATGACCAAAGTCAAGTAAGTGGCTGTGATTTTATATGATTCATATAGCTTGAAGATGTAAGGAGCAGCCTCAAAGGGTGAAGTGGGGTGCCTATAGCTGTGAATGGCAGGAACTAAGCTGGATATGAGAATCAATTCCTAATAGGCTGGTTTAGAATAGGGTTTTGAATCAAGAAATGAAGGAGGAAACTAAGTCAGGTGGACAAAGCAAATATGATAAAAGGGGAGTGCCATGAGATTGTAAAGAAATGTACTAAGAATTTATCCCAAATACTGTAGATGTGAAGCGGAGAATAGTCTCTACGCTTTGGTTAGAAAGAGCATTTTACATACTTCATCCTTATAAGGGCTGCTTTATGAATTTGTAAAGATTTAGGCAACATATTGATGCCTACAACTAAAAGGCATTACTGAATCCTTGCTCTATCCCAAATACTATCCCAATGGCTTTACATATATTATTTCACCTAATTCTCAGGAGTACCATAGGAGGTAAATTCAATTGTATTAATAAAAGACGTGACTAAACTAAGATTTTTAAAAGGTTAAGTATCTTATGTAAGTCGCACAGCTATAAAACAGCTGAGTTTAGATTTAAAACCAGATCTAGCTAACTCCAATTATGTGGTCTTTGATTATAATAATGAAGATGAAGAAAAACTTCATTTGGATCAAGCTTCGTCTTTTACTTAAAATAATAAAAAGTGGTGTATGGCTTCGATGATTAAGGTTAATAAGGTTTGTAATCTTCACTGGTTATTAGTATTACCATCAAACTAAACAGCTAAATATGAAACTTTTGAGCTATCTGTGACTTCTTCTTCTCCCAACATATCACTTCTATCTGACACCCATTTTCCATTCCACTGTCACGAGTTCAGTTCACTTCAGTTCAGTTGCTCAGTCGTGTCCGACTCTGCGACCCCATGAATCACAGTACGCCAGCCTCCCTGTCCATCACCAACTCCCGGAGTTCACTCGGACTCACGTCCATCAAGTCAGTGATGCCATTCAGCCATCTCATCCTCTGTCGTCCCCTTATCCTCCTGCCCCCAATCCCTCCCAGCATCAGAGCCTTTTGCAATGAGTAAACTCTTCACATGAGGTGGCCAAAGTAATGGAGTTTCAGCTTTAGCATCAGTCCTTCCGAAGAAATCCCAGGGCTGATCTCCTTCAGAATGGACTGATTGGATCGCCTTGCAGTCCAAGGGACTCTCAAGAGTCTTCTCCAACACCACAGTTCAAAAGCATCAATTCTTCAGCTCTCAGCTTTCTTCACAGTCCAAATCTCACATCCATACATGACCACTGGAAAAACCATAGCCTTAACTAGACGGACCTTAGTCGGCAAAGTAATGTCTCTGCTTTTGAATATGCTATCTAGGTTGGTCATAACTTTTCTTCCAAGGAGTAAGCATCTTTTACTTTCACGGCTGCAGTCACCATCTGCAGTGATTTTGGAGCCTCAAAAAATAAAGACTGACACTGTTTCCACTGTTTCCCCATGTATTTCCCATGAAGTGATGGGACCAGATGCCACGATCTTCATTTTCTGAATGCTGAGCTTTAAGCCAACTTTTTCACTTTCCTCTTTCACTTTCATCAAGAGGCTTTTAGGTCCTCTTCACTTTCTGCCATAGGGTGGTGTCATTTGCATATCTGAGGTTATTGATATTTCTCCCAGCAATCTTGATTCCAGCTTGCACTTCTTCCAGCCCAGCATTTCTCATGATGTACTCTGCATTTAAGTTAAATAAGCAGGGTGACAATATACAGCCTTGACCTACTCCTTTTCCTATTTGGAACCAGTCTGTTGTTCCATGTCCAGTTCTAACTGTTGCTTCCTGACCTGCATACAGGTTTCTCAAGAGGCAGGTCAGGCGGTCTGGTATTCCCATGTCTTTCAGAATTTTCCACAGTTTATTGTGATCCACACAGTCAAAGGCTTTGGCATAGTCAAGAAAGCAGAAATAGATGTTTTTCTGCAACTCTCTTGCTTTTTCCATGATCCAGCAAATGTTGGCAATTTGATCTCTGGTTCCTCTGCCTTTTCTAAAACCAGCTTGAACATCTGGGAGTTCACGGTTCACATATTGCTGAAGCCTGACTTGGAGAATTTTGAGCATTACTTTACTAGCGTGTGAGATGAGTGCAATTGTGAGGTAGTTCTAGCATTCTTTGGCATTGCCTTTCTTTGGGATTGGAATGAAAACTGACCTTTTCCAGTCCTGTGGCCAATGCTGAGTTTTCCAAATTTGCTGGCATATTGAGTGCAGCATTTTGACAGCATCATATTTCAGGATTTGAAATAGCTCGACTGGAATTCCATCACCTCCACTAGCTTTGTTTGTAGTGATGCTTTCTAAGGCCCACTTGACTTCACATTCCAGGATGTCTGGCTCTAGGTGAGCAATGATTTCAGGTCATCATACTTGATAACTGTAGTATCTTTCTACCTGTTAACTGTCCTTATACAAATCCAGGTGATTCACTACTGTAAAACTAATTCTTAAATATAGTTCAGATCACAGCATATCTACATTCAAAAATATTCAATACTCTCCTCTCATATCCATCAAATCAAATAGAGCTAACTGAACACAAGCTGGAATCAAGATTGCCGGGAGAAGTATCAATAATCTCTGATATGCAGATGACACCACCCTTATGGCAGAAAGTGAAGAGGACCTAAAAAGCCTCTTGATGAAAGTGAAAGAGGAGAGCAAAAAAGTTGGCTTAAAACTCAACATTCAGATAACAAAGATCATGGCATCTGGTCCCATCACTTCATGGGAAATAGATGGGGAAACAGTGGAAACAGTGTCAGACTTTATTTGGGGGGCTCCAAAATCACTGCAGATGGTGACTGCAGCCATGAAATTAAAAGACGCCTACTCCTTGGAAGAAAAGTTATGACCAACCTAGATAGCATATTCAAAAGCAGAGACATTACTTTTCTGACTAAGGTCCGTCTAGTCAAGGCTATGGTTTTTCCAGTGGTCATGTATGGATGTGAGAGTTGGACTGTGAAGAAGGCTGAGCACCAAAGAATTGATGCTTTTGAACTGTGGTGTTGGAGAAGACTCTTGAGAGTCCCTTGGACTGCAAGGAGATCCAACCAGTCCATTCTGAAGGAGATCAACCCTGGGATTTCTTTGGAAGGACTGATGCTAAAGCTGAAGCTCCAACACCTTGGCCACCTCATGCGAAGAGTTGACTCATTGGAAAAGATTCTGATGCTGGGAGGGATTGGGGGCAGGAGGAGAAGGGGATGACCAAGGATGAGATGGCTGGATGGCATCACGGACTTGATGGACACGAGTCTGAGTGAACTCCAGGAGATGGTGATGGACAGGGAGGCCTGGCGTGCTGCGATTCATGGGGTCACAAAGAGCCGGACACGACTGTGTGACTGAACTGAACTGAACTGACCTTCACATTCCTGGCCTCCATAATATACCTATGACTTCCTATTCCAGCCTAGACATCTTAGCTGCCTACAGTTACTATTATTGAAGACTACCTATGTTTCCAAACTTAATTCACTTATTTATTCTTCTCTCTGGCATGGAATGCCTCCCCTATGTATGCCCATTGAAATTCAATCCATCTCAAATGCCACGTCTTCCAGGAAAACTATCCCAATTCCATCAAGATAATTCCTTCTTCTTTTAATTATATTTTTTCTTGTGTAGCTTATGTAACTCTAGATTACTATATCCTTAATCTCCCTTTCTAGACATCAAATTCTCTGAAAGCAAAATTTGTGCAGTACTCTTGTTTGAATTCCAAAACACTCAGCAGATGTTTTGAAATTATGGCCATTAAAAATAGTCATTGGATTAAATTATTAAAGTTGAAAAAATATAGTGATGCATTAGTCAGAACTATTTTGGTTGCAAACCCATCTAATTTAGACCCAAAGAGAATTATTTTGGGCTCATATGAACAAATTATGGAAAAGGAAAACTACCTTGCCATAGACATGGCCACTAGTGGTGTACCAGTTTCTATCCTCTAAGCTTCAGCAACAGAGAGAAAGGAATCTGCCACAACACTCACCTCGACACCTGCACCTGTTTAAAAAATGCCAGAAAAAAAGTTTCTGACTGCCCAGCTTAATTCACTGATTCACTGAACTTTTGACAGTAGTCAAAGTTGAGCATAAGAAGGTAGCAGCGCCAGTTAAAGACCTCATGGATAAAGTAAGGAATCATGTATGTGTGTGTGTGTGTTAGAGTGCTTTCTCAGAAAATGAGAGAAGGGATATGATATAAACAAATATTTAATGTCCATTATAAGTAGTGAAAGGTTTTAGTGATAACTGATTACTGTTGCATAGTTGATTAAAAACAAAAAAAAAAGGAGGAAAGGAAAATTTTAGTCTATCAGTATATAAACAAAATTTAGAACAAATGGTATCATTTGTTTTCCCATTCCTATTACTGTTCTTTCTTCAACATTCCTAAGTTGGCACGTTCAGACTTTACATACTCTATGTAGAAGTAAGGCTGTGTAAAACTGTTGATAAATTTCCCAGATTGATATAAAAAAGAAAAAGATTGCTTAACTGTTTGGGAATCCAGTATTCCATGATGGTTAAAACAGTGTTACTGAATATAAATTTTAGCCTTTCTCATGTAAATTAACTTTTTTACTTTCTGGCATCATATTTCTCTCTTCTACTTTTATTGTTGGAAATATACATATTTATACATTTTTTCATTTATCTCAGAGTATCATATATACATGACAGCAAGAATCATAGTCTCAAGTAACCATTAATATAATTACCAGAAACACAGAATAAATGAGTAGGAAATAAGGTGATCTGAGAAGTGTCTACTCTTGAAATGGGCAGTTGTTATGTTGCTCCAGGCAACTGTTCCATTGAGGGAAGGCAGATGAGTGTTGTTGAATCAGATGGTTCCTTATATCAAAAAATTTCAGAAAGTCAGTTATATATGAAACCTCTTGATTTCTATATATGAACCACCAACTCATATTTTCAAATGCTTTATATACCAGACAGAGCAGATCTGCAGGTAAAATATAACCTGCCGATTTTTTCTTCTGTTAGATAGGTTCAACAAGTACTCATTGAATGAATACTTATATACAAAGCTAATGATCTGAAATCAAATCATGGTTTTCTATTAATTACAGTCCAGTTGTAGAGAGTACTTTCTCAAGAAGAAAATGTTGGCATCAGTTCTTTAAAATGCTGTTTAAAATTTTAACTTTTAGGGGAGAATCATTCTTTTGTTAAAGGGAGGCATAGGTAAATATAATCCTAAAAATTATCTCTGAAGAAGTTAGTCAAATGGATTATCAATTCACTCTTATAGATGCCTTTCATATGTTATTAAAAGGATAATATAGCTAGCATTTATTGGTATTCTTGTTTCTTTCTTCATACTTAAGTAACACAAAGTTTAAATGTTTAAATTGCTCAGTTTAATCCTTGTCATGAAGACATTTAAAACTGCTATCAGCCATACTGATATCTCTTACGTTGAATTTCTGTAGCCCTTATTTGTTGTATGTCATTTAGTGATATTTTCCAGCTTCAAGGAGTTTCTTGACTATAGAAGTGAAATATCTATACAGTGAAGCAATGGACAGAACAACAAACTGCTATTAGGAGATCCAGTCAGATTTAAATTTATTAATTGTGGGACCTCCAAGCCAGGCTTCAGCAATATGTGAACTGTGAACTTCCAGATGTTCAAGCTGGTTTTATAAAAGGCAGAGGAACCAGAGATCAAATTGCCAACATCTGCTGGATCATGGAAAAAGCAAGAGAGTTCCAGAAAAACATCTATTTCTGCTTTCTTGACTATGCCAAAGCCTTTGACTGTGTGGATCACAATAAACTGTGCAAAATTCTGAAAGAGATGGAAATACCAGACCACCTGACCTGCCTCTTGAGAAATCTGTATGCAGGGCAGGAAGCAACAGTTAGAACTGGACATGGAACAACAGACTGGTTCCAAATAGGAAAAGGAGTATGTCAAGGCTGTATATTGTCACCCTGCTTATTTAACTTAAATGCAGAGTACATCATGAGAAATGCTGGGCTGGAAGAAGCACAAGCTGGAATCAAGATTGCCAGGAGAAATATCAATAACCTCAGATATGCAGATGACACCACCCTTATGGCAGAAAGTGAAGAGGAACTAAAAAGCCTCTTGATGAAAGTGAAAGAGGAGAGTGAAGAAGTTGGCTTAAAGCTCAACATTCAGAAAACGAAGATCATGGAATCTGGTCCCATCACTTCATGGGAAATAGATGGGGAAACAGTGGAAACAGTGTCAGACTATTTTTTGGTCTCCAAAATCACTGTAGATGGTGGCTGCAGCCATGAAATTAAAAGACACTTATCCTTGGAAGAAAAGTTATGATCAACCTAGATACCATATTGAAAAGCAGAGACATCAGTTTGCCATCAAAGGTCTGTCTAGTCAAGGCTATGGTTTTTCCAGTGTTCATGTACGGATGTGAGAGTTGGACTGTGAAGAAGGCTGAGCACTGAAGAATTGATGCTTTTGAACTGTGGTGTAGGAGAAGACTCCTGAGAATCCTTTGGACTGCAAGAAGATCCAACCAGTCCATTCTGAAGGAGATCAGCCCTGGGATTTCTTTGGAAGGAATGATGCTAAAGCTGAAACTCCATTACTTTGGCCACCTCATGTGAAGAGGTGACTCATTGAAAAGACTCTGATGCTGGGAGGGATTGGGGGCAGGAGGAGAATGGGACGACAGAAGATGAGATGGCTGGATGGCATCACTGACTCGATGGATGTGAATCTGAATGAACTCCGGGAGTTGGTGATGGACAGGGAGGCCTGGCAAGCTGCAATTCATGGGGTCGCAAAGAGTCGGACACGACTGAGCAACTGAAGTGAACTGAACTGAATTGAGAAAGGAGAGAAAATGGTCTGCTCTGTACTTCAGCAAAAACTCTTCAGCAGTAGCCAACTGAGAGAGGGGGACAACAGAGGGAAATCAGTCCTTCAGTTGTCCAAGGTACTGTCAACTGCCAACTCCTGTTAAAGAAAGGAGATAGATATGAGAACCAGAAGGGCAGTGCTGATAAAACCTACTATGAACAGATGTTGGGAGAAAGGAAGCAAAGAATAAAAATAAATGCCAAGATATGTGAGTAAAAGATATTTTATCATTTAAAAAGCTGTAATAAAAAATAATGTGGAGTACTTAGAGAAAAAAATAATAGTATGACCTGGGTTCTATATAAATACACAATTAAAATCTATGACAAAAAGCCCAAATAAAATGAGAGAAATGGAAATTTACTAGAAAATAAAAGGAAGATAAAAGGAAAGGCACCTTACTTCTAAAATTAAGAATGGAAATAGAAGATATTTTTTAAAATCACACTATAAATTGAAAGTACAATGTCTGAAGTGAAAACTATGTTGGATCAATTTATCAGCAAATTACATGATTCAGGAAAAAGGACTATTGAATCTGAAAAACAAAGCAATGCAAACTATGCAAAAAGAAACAAGAAACAGAACGAAAAAGACAAAAGAAAAGAAGGGGAAAGAAGAAGGTATTGTGGGGAATATAATATGCGTTTAAGTAAAACATATAACAATAACAGCACAAAAATGGGAGGAGAAAACAGCAAGATACTACTGTAAAATTCTGACACCATATATAAGTGGTATAATGTCACTTGAAGGCAAACTCTGATAAGTTAATAAATGTATGCCATAAATTCTAAAACAAGCACTAAAATTAAAAAAAAAAAAGAATTACAGCTAATAATCAGCCAACAATTGAGATAGTATAAAATAATAATTTTAAAAGTATTCAATCTCAAAGAAGGAAATAAATGAGGGAAGAAGATCAAAATAAGGATGGAATCAACAGAAAACAAACAGCGAGATGATAGAACTCAGCATATCAATACAATATGTAATTATTTATAAATACTATAATAAGAAGGCAAAATTATACAATTGGATTTAAAGAAAACAGCAAGACCCAACTGTTCACTGCTTACAGGAAATATATTCAATATAAAGAATCAAATGGGCTAAATGTAAATTGATGATAAATATACACTATGTTAATTCTAGCTGAAAGAAAACTAGTGGGTATATTAATATCAGAAAATTAGATTTCAGAGCAAAGAATAATACTAGAGATAAGGGATTTTTATGATAAAGGGGTTAACCTCTAATCAAGAAAACATAATATTCCTAAAGATTTATGCATCTAGTAAGGCAATATCAACACACATATGGCAAAAATTAATAGAACTTGAGGAGAAATAAGTAAGTCCATAATTATAGTCAGCGATTAATAACAGAGCAGAAAACAACAAAACATATAAAAAGTAATGAAAATCAATTAAATAAGAGGCTGAGTCTTTGAGAAAAATCAAAACAATTGATGAACATCTAAAATTATGACCAAAAATAGATATTTGATACCAATTAAGAGAATTATTAGATAAAATGGAAACTGTAACAAGAAGATAGCAACTACCAAAGCTCATTCAAGAAAAATGGAAAACTCTGTATAGACTTAAATCTATTAAAAATATTGAATCTGTAGTTACAAACTTCTTTCACAAAGAAAACCAAAGAGTGAAAGTGAAAATCGCTCAGTCATGTCCGACTCTGTGCGACCCCACTGACTATGGAATTCTCCAGGCCAGAATATTGGACTGGAGAACCATTCCCTCTCTCGGGGATCTTCCCAACCCAAGGATAGAACCCAGGTCTCCTGCAGTGCAGGCAGATTCTTTACCAGTTGAGCTACTAGGGAAGAGCAAAAAAGACCTATATAAATTGAGAGAAAAATCCACCTTTATGTATAAGATGACTCAATATTGTCGCAATGTCAGTTTTTCCTTACTTGATCTGTAGAATCAGTTCCAACCAAACTTCCATCAATGTATTTTGTGAACATTAACAAACTGATTCTTAAATTTTTATGGAGAGGGAAAGGACACAGACTAGCCAAGACAATATTGAAGGAGAGGAACGGAGTTAAGAGGACTGACACTATCCAACTTCAAAACTTACCATAAACCTAGAAAGTGTGGTTGTGATAAAAGCGCAGACAAGTGTATCAATGGGACAAAATACAGAGCACATAAATAGACCCAGAGGAACTAAAAAGCCTCTTGATGAAAGTAAAAGAGGAAAGTGAAAGAGCTGGCTTAAAACTCAACATTCAAAAAAATGAATATCATGGCATCCAGTCCCATCACTTCATGGCAAATAGATGAAGGAAACAATGGAAACAATGACAGACTTTATTTTCTTGGGCTCCAAAATCACAGATGGTGACTGCACCCATGAAATTAAAAGGTGCTTGCTCCTTGCAAGAAAAGCTATGACAAACCTAGACAGAATATTAAAAAGCAGAGACATTACTCTGCTGACAAAGGTCTGTATGTATAGTCAAAGCTGTGGTGTTTCCAGTGGTTATGTATGGATGGGAGAGTTGGACCATGAAGAAGGTTTGAGTGCCAAAGAATTGATGCTTTTGGTGATGGAGAAGACTCTTGAGAGTCCCTTGGACATCAAGAAGATCAAACCAGTCAACCCTAAAGGAAATCAATCCTGAATATTCATCGGAAGGACTGATGCTGAGTCTACAATACTCTGGCCACCTGATGCGAACAACCGACTCATTAGAAGACCTTGACACTGGGAAAGATTGAAGGCAGGAGGAGAAGGGGACGAAAGAGGATGAGATGTCTGGATGGTATCACCAATTCAATGGAATGAATTTAAGCAAACTCCAGGAGATGGTGAAGGACAAGGAAGCCTGGCTGTGCTTCAATCCATGGGGTCTCAAACAGTCAGACATGACAGAGCAAGAATAACGTGAATGGCAATCTAGTGCAGCAAGCAGTCTTTACAACAAACAATGCAGAAAAATCCACGTATGAAAAAAAAAAAAAAAGAAATCTGGACACAGAACTTACTACACATCACATAACTCAAAATGGATGACATACCTAACTGTAAAAAAACACTAAATGACTATAAAACCCATAGAAGACAACACAGGAGAAAATCAAAGAAAACTTGGTCTGATATCTTAATTTGTGAATTCTGTAAACACACTTCATGATGAAGTAACAGAAATTCTACACAAATCTTCTAGAAATTGAAAATAAGGGAATACCTTTCAACTGATTCTATAAGACCAACACCACACTGATACCAAAATTAGGCAGACTTAAAACTACACAATAGCCCTTTGAACACACATAAAAGGATCTGAAACAAAATTTTAGCACATCTAATCTAACATTGCATGGAGGAAGAATACATCACTACAAAGCAGATATTACCCTGGTGATGTAGCCCAATTAAACAAGCAAAAATCAATGTATTTAATCATATTAACAAAAAGAATAAATAGAGAAAAAGCATCTGTCAAAATCCAACATCTATTTCTAACAAAAATTTTCAAAAAACTAGTAATAGAAGTTAACTTCCTCAATCTGATCAAGGGAATCTGAAAAATCTAAATCTATCATTATACTTAGTAATGCCTGGTAAAAGTCTACATCAAAATTTAACTGATCACCAACAAAATACGAGTGTCCACTCTCACCACTTCTATTCAACATGGTACTGCAACTTCTAGCCTTTGAAAAAAGAAAAATAAGTAAAAGGCATTGAAAATTAGGTAAAACAGTAATAATATCTTTGTTATAGGCAACATGATCATCTATGCTGAAAAACTGCTAAAATCTATTTTTTAAAAAGCCAAACTATACTCCATTGTATATTCTTGCCTCCTTTGTCAAAGATAAGGTGTCCATATGTGTGTGGATTTGTCTCTGGGCTTTCTATTTTGTTCCATTGATCTGTATGTCTGTCTTTGTGCCAGTACCATACTCTTTTGATGACTGTGGCTTTGTAGTAGAGCCTGAAGTCAGGCAAGTTGATTCCTCCAGTTCCATTCTTCTTTCTCAAGATTGCTTTGGCAATTCGAGGTTTTTTGTATTTCCATACAAATCTTGAAATTATTTGTTCTAGTTCTGTGAAAAATATGGCTGGTAGCTTGATAGGGATTGCATTGAATTTGTAAATTGCTTTGGGTAGTATACTCATTTTCACTATATTGATTCTTCCGATCCATAAACATGGTATATTTCTCCATCTATTACTGTCCTCTTTGATTTCTTTCATCAGTGTTTTATAGTTTTCTATATATAGGTCTTTAGTTTCTTTAGGTAGATATATTCCTAAGGATTTTATTCTTTTCGTTGCAATGGTGAATGGAATTGTTTCCTTAATTTCTTTTTCTACTTTCTCATTATTAGTGTATAGGAATGCAAGGGATTTCTGTGTGTTGATTTTATATCCTGCAACTTTACTATAGTCATTGATGAGCTCTAGTAATTTTCTGGTGGAGTCTTTAGGGTTTTCCATGTAGAGGATCATGTCATCTGCAAACAGTGAGAGTTTTACTTCTTCTTTTCCAATTTGGATTACTTTTATTTCTTTTCCTGCTCTGATTGCTGTGGCCAAAACTTCCAGACTATGTTGAATAGTAGCGGTGAAAGTGGACACCCTTGTCTTGTTCCTGACTTTAGGGGAAATGCTTTCAGTTTTTCACCATTGAGGATAATGTTTGCTGTGGGTTTGTCATATATAGCTTTTATTATGTTGAGGTATGTTCCTTCTATTCCTGCTTTTTTGGAGAGTTTTTACCATAAATGGAGTAAAGACAATCTCTTTAACAAGTGGTGCTGGGAAAACTGGTCAACCACTTGTAAAAGAATGAAACTAGATCACTTTCTAACACCGCACACAAAAATAAACTCAAAATGGATTAAAGATCTAAATGTAAGACCAGAAACTATAAAACTCCTAGAGGAGAACATAGGCAAAACACTCTCCAACATAAATCACAGCAGGATCCTCTATGATCCACCTCCCAGAATTCTGGAAATAAAAGCAAAAATAAACAAATGGGATCTAATTAAAATTAAAAGCTTCTGCACAACAAAGGAAACTATAAGCAAGGTGAAAAGACAGCCTTCTGAATGGGAGAAAATAATAGCAAATGAAGCAACTGACAAACAACTAATCTCAAAAATATAAGCAACTTATGCAGCTCAATTCCAGAAAAATAAATGACCCAATCAAAAAATGGGCCAAAGAACTAAATAGACATTTCTCCAAAGAAGACATACAGATGGCTAACAAATACATGAAAAGATGCTCAACATCACTCATTATCAGAGAAATGCAAATCAAAACCACAATGAGGTACCACTTCACACCAGTCAGAATGGCTGTGATCCAAAAATCTGCAAGCAATAAATGCTGGAGAGGATGTGGAGAAAAGGGAACCCTCCTACACTGTTGGTGGGAATGCAAACTAGTACAGCCACTATGGAGAACAGTGTGGAGATTCCTTAAAAAATTGCAAATAGAACTACCTTATGACCCAGCAATCCCACTGCTGGGCACACACACCGAGGAAACCAGAATTGAAAGAGACACGTGTACCCCAATGTTCATCACAGCACTGTTTATAATAGCCAGGACATGGAAACAACCTAGATGTCCATCAGCAGACGAATGGATAAGAAAGCTGTGGTACATATACACAATGGAGTATTACTCAGCCGTTAAAAATAATTCATTTGAATCAGTTCTGATGAGATGGATGAAACTGGAGCCGATTATACAGAGTGAAGTAAGCCAGAAAGAAAAACACCAATACAGTATACTAACACATATATATGGAATTTAGAAAGATGGCAATTATGACCCTGTATGCAAGACAGGAAAAAAGACACAGCTGTGTATAATGGACTTTTGGACTCAGAGGGAGAGGGAGAGGGTGGGATGATTTGGGAGAATGGCATTCTAACATGTATACTATCATGTAAGAATTGAATCGCCAGTCTATGTCTGACGCAGGATACAGCATGCTTGGGGCTGGTGCATGGGGATGACCCAGAGAGATGTTATGGGGAGGGAGGTGGGAGGGGGGTTCATGTTTGGGAACACATGTAAGAATTAAAGATTTTAAAATTTAAAAAAAAAAAAAAAAAAAAAGCCAAACTAGCACCAAAAAATGAGTTTAAGAAGTTGTAGGATATACTTTAATATTAAAAAATTAATTGTTTATATATACTAAAAATAAACAATAAAAATAACAGAATACCATTTACAATTATATTAAAAATATAAAATACTTAGGGGAAAATCTGTGAAGATCAGGAAAGACCTATACATTGAAAACTTTATTTATTAATGATGACCTAATAAAAAATAATCTAAATAAACAAATGGATAAACACTGTCAACGGATCAGAAGACGGAATAGTGTCAAGATACCAGTTCTCTCCAAATTAATGTATAGATTCAATGTAATTCTAAACAAAATTCTATCAAGTTGTCTATAAATATTGAAAAATTGATTTTAAAATGCATGCATGAACTCCACAACTTAGAATAGACAAAATAACTTTGAAATGTTTGAAATTCAATCCTGTCTGATTTCAGGTCTTTTTACACAGCTACCACCATCAAGATAATATAGTACTGTCACAAAAATAAGCAAAAATGGAATAAAATAGAGATTCCAAAAACAGACCCATAATATATGAATGAAATATTCTGACAAAGACACAAAAGTAACTCATTAGAGAAAAGATTTTAAGCAAATGGTACTGGAAAAATTATATATTTATTTGCAAAAAAAGATTCTAATCCATATTTTGCAGAAATTAATCAAGATGGATCAAAATATACAAAAATTAAATCAAGCTGGATCACGACCTTATCATAAAATCTAAGACTAAAAATTAAAGGAAAAAAGATATGAAAACAAATGCACAATGCATAATAGACTAAAATGATAAGCTAGATATCATCAAAATAATTTCTACTATTCAAAAGAAACTGTTTAGGAGAACAAAAAGATAAACCACAGAAGAGGAGAAAATATATGGAAATCATATATCTGATGAAGGACTTGTATATGGAAACACAAAGTACTTTGAAAGCTCAATAATAAAAAAAAAACACAACCCAATAATTCTCGCAAAAGATTTGAACAGAAAAGTCACCAAAGAAGGTATGTGGATGACAAAGAAGTAAATGAAAAGATCCTAAATGTCATTGGTTATTAGGGGAAAACACATTAAACTGGCAACAATATTGTCACTGAAACCTATTAGAATGATTGAAGTTGAAAGACTAACCATACCAAGTGTTGACAAGAATGTGGAGGGACTGGAGCTTACAAACATTGCCGACTGGAATGTGAAATGGTCACTCACTTTGGAAACCAGTTTGACAGGTTCTTAAAAAATTAAACATATATTTGCCATAACATCCAGCCATTTAACTCAAAGGTATTTACTCAAAATAAAAGAAAGCACAGAAGAATAAAACAGTACATACCATTAAATTCCATTAAATTTATGTAGAACTGTAGAAAATGAAAACCAATACAGAATGATAGAAGGCAAAGCAGTTGTTACTTGGTGATGCAAAGAAAGAAGTCAAGAGAAGTGGGAGGGAGGGATTAGCAAGGGACCTGGGGAAATGTCTGGGGATGATGGATATGTCCACTGTCCTGATTGTTGTGAGGTTTGACAATGTATAAACAAATCCAATCTTATCAAATTGTATATTTTTAAATAGGCATTGCATATTGTATGTCAATTATTCTCAAACTGTCAAAAAAGAGAGAGATGAATCCCTATCAATCTAAGGACATGTGATAGAAAAATTTTGGAAGAGCTTTCTCTGCTGATTACCACAATCAAAAGTAAATGTCAAGTTTGAAACAAAGTAACGGCCCACAATTTTCTCCAACTTATCCATCCTCAATCAAAATTCCTTGCACAAACAGAAGTAAAAATTTAGAATGTTAAAATAAGGTAAAAGGTCCTCTGATAATGGGCATACTCTCATGGAATCTCTCCAATATTGAATGAGATTAATAAAATCCAGTTCTCTGTCTGAATTAATGATATAACAGTTTCTGAAACATTCTTACTTTAAGTCTGATCATTTGTCTCCTGAGCATCGAATTCCTACTCCTGTTTTCTGCTCCATCCAAATGCCTATGATTCTTTCTCAACACATCCCAAATGCCTGATACTATGGCTGAGCTGTGCACAAACAAAAACATATATTTACTATCTGTCCCTTTATAAGCAAAGTCTTCTGATACCAGTTTTATTCCTTTAAATTCCCACATTTCACATCTCTCTTAAGCATCTTTTATTATATTATGCATCTTATGTTTAAGATCTTTAAGGGCAGGAACTCAACTATACAAGCACTATGTAGTACTTTGCTTTCAGTCAGTTCTCAATAAATTCTGTTAAATCAGATAATTTATGAATGAAAAGAGATAAATCAGCAGATACTAACTAGGATGAGCTCTTAATTCCAGAATAATAAGAGTGCATTGCTGTCATCAGATTAGGCTATGATACTCCAACAACTTTTGCCTACAGCTCAAAGAATGTTAGAGTTGAAATAGGCTTTAGAGCTCTGCAAATCAATCTGTTTGTTTTTAGCTGAAAAAACTAAGGGCCAGAGAGTTTAAGTGATTAGCCAAGGATAAAATAAAGAGTGCTAGAACAGACTAAAGCTCATGCCTGCTAGAGATAATGGAACAGATAGGTTCATGGGCAGGCTTTAAAAGATAGGCTAACTCCCCCCAAAATGTATAGCTGCTAAATTTCACATATGTGCATGTAAACATCTTCTTGGGAAGAGTATTATATTTTCATCAGTGTCAAAAAGAGTTCATAATCAAAAAAAAAAAAAACTGAGAAAAATATATTTTTTTGGAGAATCACTGATTGTTATCATTAGGTTAAGTAGTAAAGCTACTGGTCAACAGGTCTGATCATCCTGTATTATTTATCACATCCAAGGCAAAAGCCAACACACATTGTGCCAGTGTAAACAGCTACTGTGCACAGCAATTCAAATACTTCAGGTATCCCTCTTTATGTTCCCCTAAGGATCCTTCAGTGTAGAAGTACTTCTGCAGTACTAATCAAAACAATCAAATCAAGATTGTATGCTTAACAGGGGGATGGGGGTGAGAGTTAATGTAAAAGGGAAAAGTTGTATATTTCCTATCTTAAGAAATATTTCAAGGAGGTTATTTGGTATGCATGAAGAAAAAAGATTTAATGACAGATGTCAAATAATTTACTATCATTATCATTCTGATTTTAGGAAATCTATTTGTCAAAAAATCTTTCAATAAAATGAATCTATGAGACTGATGATCCAATACAAGTACAAACTAAATGTGACATAAGGTTTCTGTAGATAATGAGCAAAACTATTATGCAGACTAGACATTAATGTGCACTGCCTACCAATGGTAGCATTATTATTGCCAAACAGTTCAGTTCAGTTCAGTTCAGTTGCTCAGTCATGTCTGACTCTTTCCGACCCCATGAATCGCAGCACGCCAGGCCTCCCTGTCCATCACCAACTCCCGGAGTTTACTCAAATTTACATCCATCGAGTCGGTGATACCATCCAGCCATCTCATCCTCTGTTGTCCCCTTCTCCTCCTGCCTCCAACCGCTCCCAGCTTCAGAGACTTTTCCAATAAGTCAACTCTTTGCATGAGGTGGCCAAAGTACTGGAGTTTCAGCTTTAGCATCATTCCTTCCAAAGAACACCCAGGGCTGATCTCCTTCAGAATGGACTGGCTGGATCTCCTTGCAGTCCAAGGGACTCTCAAGAGTCTTCTCCAACATCACAGTTCAAAAGCATCAATTCTTCGGTGCTCAGCCTTCTTCACAGTCCAACCCTCACATCCATACATGACCACTGGAAAAACCATAGCCTTGGCTAGACAGACCTTTGTTGGCAAAATAATGTCTCTGCTTTTGAATATACTATCTAGGTTGGTCATAACTTTCCTTCCAAGGAGTAAGTGTCTTTTAATTTCATGGCTGTAGTCACCATCTGCAGTGATTTTGGAGCCCAGAAAAATAAAGTCTGACACTGTTTACACTGTTTGCCGATCTATTCCCCATGAAGTGATGGGACCAGATGCCATGATCTTCGTTTTCTGAATGTGGAGCTTTAAGCCAACTTCTTCACTCTCCTCTTTCACTGTCATCAAGAGGCTCTTTAGTTCCTCTTCACTTTCTGCCATAAGGGGGATGTCATCTGCATATCTGAGGTTATTGATATTTCTCCTGGCAATCTTGATTCCAGCTTGTGCTTCCTCCAGCCTGGCATTTCTCATGATGTACTCTGCAAATAAGTTAAATAAGCAGGGTGACAATATACAGCCTTGACATACTCCTTTTCCAATTTGGAACCAGTCCGTTGTTCCATGTCCAGTTCTAACTGTTGCTTCCTGACCTGCATATAGGTTTCTCAAGAGGCAGGTCAGGTGGTCTGGTATTCCCATCTCTTTCAGAATTTTCCACAGTTTATTGTGATCCACACAGTCAAAGGCTTTGACATAGTCAATAAAGCAGAAATAGATGTTTTTCTGGAATTCTCTTGCTTTTTCCATGATCTAGCAGATGTTGGCAATTTGATCTCTAGTACCTCTTGCCTTTTCTAAAACCAGCTTGAACATCTAGAATTTCATGGTTCACATATTGCTGAAGCCTGGCTTGGAGAATTTTGAGCATTACTTTACTAGCATATGAGATGAGTATTCAGGTATGACCTCAATCAAATCCCCTATGATTATACAGTGGAAGTAAGAAAAAGATCTAAGGGAGTAGATCTGATAGATAGAGTGCCTGATGAACTATGGAATGAGGTTCCTGACATTGTACAGGAGACAGGGATCAAGACCATCCCCATGGAAAAGAAATGCAAAAAAGCAAAATGGCTGTCTGGGGAGGCCTTACAAATAGCTGTGAAAAGAAGAGAGGTGAAAAGCAAAGGAGAAAAGGAAAGATATAAGCATCTGAATGCAGAGTTCCAAAGAATAGCAAGGAGAGATAAGAAAGCCTTCCTCAGCGATCAATGCAAAGAAATAGAGGAAAAGAACAGAATGGGGAAGACTAGAGATCTCTTCAAGAAAATTAGAGATACCAAGGGAACATTTCATGCAAAGATGGGCTCGATAAAGGACAGAAATGGTATGGACCTAACAGAAGCAGAAGATACTAAGAAGAGGTGGCAAGAATACACAGAAGAACTGTACAAAAAAGATCTTCATGACTAAGATAATCACGATGGTGTGATCACTCACCTAGAGCCAGACATCCTGGAATGTGAAGTCAAGTCGGCCTTAGGAAGCATCACTATGAACAAAGCTAGTAGAGGTGATGGAATTCCAGTGAAGCTATATCAAATCCTGAAAGATGATGCTGTGAAAGTGCTGTACTCAATATACCAGCAAATTTGGAAAACTTAGCAGTGGCCACAGCACTGGAAAAGGTCAGTTTTCATTCCAATTTCAAGGAAAGGCAATGCCAAACATATCAGACCACACTTAAAATGGAACTTGAAAACCTGTGAAAGTTACACTACTTAAAATAAAACAAAACACTTACTTGAAAGTTTTAATAGAAGGAAATTAGTAGTAAGAGAATTGGTTAAGGAGATTAAAAAAAAAAAAAACATAAACATACTGAAATTTCACTCATAGTACTGAAAAAAGTAAAGAATACTCAGAAATGTTTTCAGCAAGAATGGTCTCAGAATCTTTATGAACAAAGCACTAAAATTTTATGAGAGGATATAGATTCCCCTAAATGGAAAGATATTTAATGTTTTTGAGTAAGAATTCTTAATATCAGAAAAAAGTAAGTCTCTCAAAGTCACTATGTATCTTTAATGAAATCCCTATTAGAATTCCAATTTTTGTCCTTTGTCAGATAAAATTACCTTAAATTTATACAGAAGGATAGATGCCCAGAATCTGAAGGAAATAAAAAGTTGCTGGAAGCCTCTATTATCAAATCACGGATTTACCATAATAACAAAGTACATCAGATAATATTATTATCAGATAATTAATCTCCTCAGTAATGAGACCAGTGGGAAGAAAGGGGTCAATAGCTTAACAAATGGTACTGGTAAAACTAAATATATGTCTTGAGGAATGTCAAATTAAATTACTATTTTATATCTTGTCTGCAAAAACTTAGGATTAAGATTTGAATATAAAAGAATAAAACAATAAAAATCCCATAAGAAAATATAGCACATTGTATCATAATATAGAGATCTGAAAGAATTTCATGATCAAAATGAATTTACTACAAAATTATAAAAGAAAACAGACTTATTTGTTCAAAGCTTTGAAACTTTTGAATGGTAAAAGATATCATGAACAAACTCAAGCAACAGAGCATAAATTCAGGGAAAATATTAAATAAAGAGTGTAATTAAGCTCTGTGTTATGAGGAATACTTACAACTTGGTAAGGCAGATATGAACAGCCCAATAGAAAAATGAGCAATTAAGTGGCTATTTATATATGAGATCATTCAAATTTGGGGGGGGGGGGGGGGAAACATTAAACAGAACCTCAAACTCAGAGATTTGTAAATTAAAGTGAAAGTTAATCACTCAGTCGTGTCCTACTCTTTGTGACCCCATGCACTGTGTAGCCCACCAGGCTCCTCTGTCTATGGAATTTTCCAGGCAAGAATACTGGAGTGGGTTGTCATTTCCTTCTCCAGGGGATCTTCCCAACATAGGGATCAAACCCGTCTCCCACAGTGCTGGCAGACTCTTTACCAACTGAAAAAACATTAAACAAAAGCTCAGACTCAGAGATTTGTAAATTAAAGTACAAACAATCATTTCCCACTTATCAGCTTGCAAACATTTAAAAGAGAGATTACAACTATTAGTATAGATGAGCTAAAACGCGTATTCTCATACATAGCTATGCTAGATGGTTAAAAAAAGACATATTTAAAACTAAAACTAGCATTTCTTTAAAATATGTACTTTAAGTGTTTAAAAATATTTATTTTTAATTACCCATGAATAGTATCATTGAATACCTTTTTAACTGATATCTAATACATATTTAGGCACTTTCCAGGTAGCTCAGACAGTAAGGAATCTGCCTGCAACATGGGAGACCAGGCTCATTAATATATTTTAATGAGGTTATCTATGAGCAATATGGCTTCCCTTGTGGTTCAGCAGTAAAGAATCTGCCTGTAATGCAGGAGACGCAAGAGACACAAGTTGGATCCCTGGGTTGGGAAGATTCCCCTGGAGAAGGAAACAAAAACACATCAGCATTCTTGCCTGGAAAATCCCATAGACAGAGGATCCTGGCGGCCTACATCATGGGGTCACAAAGAATTGCACACGACTGAGTACACACTTGCATGCAGAATAAGCAATATATTTTTGTAGAATTAGAGGGAAATAAGATATCCTAAATTATATCTGACTTCTAAAACTGACTCAATTTTGACCACAGCTTGAACAAGTAACAATACAAACATTATTTTTTTCTATCTATATTAGGCATAGTTTAAATGGAACTGTTAGTAGACTCTGCAGTTTTTGTGTAACTGCACAGTACAAAAGAGAATACTCTCTTTCTAATGCTCAAACTCTCAGAAATATTGTTTGAGACTGTTACTAGGGGGAAGTCTTGTTTTCCAGAGGCTAAATTTAAATTACCATAAATCTTACAATTGTACATTTTTATGAATAAATGTATCTCAGAAGACACAATTGAAAACACAAGACAAAACCCCACCTTGGAATTCAGTCATAATGTTCTGAAAACACAATCAATCAATACTTGTAAAATATAACATCAAAGATAAGTTTAAGTTTTATATCATCAATAGATCACAAAGTTTCCTCATATAAAAGAATAAGCCATATTTTACTTTAAATAACCCATAATTAGGGTATTTTCCTCTTCGGCTAAATGTGGAAATCACTCAACTCTTCATTAACCTCTTTCTGCAAAGATATACAACCAATGACTTTTCTCCATTAATTGATAAAACGCCTTTAATTTTTCACCACCTTCATACTACAATTGTTTCTTAACAGTCTCCATAGAAATACTCGTGGATAACAGTGAAAGAAATTGTACAGTTCCTTAGGACAATTATTCACCTATTCTATGATGTTTATAAACCAAGAAAATTAAGTGTCTTTAGCTCACTGCCTTTCTAGTTTTAATCCCTCCCCAGAGGAAATCGATGTGTGGGTAATTTTTGCTCTAGGGCACTTACAGATTTGTTCCTGATAATAAGAACTGAACAGCTAAGTTACAGAATGCAAATTCCTGCTCTGAAAGCATATTTCTTAATGCCTTAACTGCTATTATTTCAAAAACAAATTAAACAAGTTCTGTTGAAAGCCAATTAACCAATTTAGGAAGCAACTTAATGCAAATCACTGCCTCTTACTTTCACCCAGCATGATATGATGTTTTGTGATTCTAAGATGTCAGTCTTTAAATGCATATCTATAGCTAGTGACTGTTTTAAAGTGACCCAAGGTGCCTACACAAACATTCCACTGGGATGCATAAGTTAAATAAAATTTTTGATTTCTTTTTACTTTCTACCTCTTCATCTTCCTTCTTTCAGAGTCCTATTACAAACAAAATTGAAAAAAAAAAATGTGTAAAAGAGCACAGAGCTAAGAATCATCAGAAAGAGATTATAATCCCAGGTTTATATCAAAGAAACTGTATTTGGTCCAAACACCAGTCACATGATAAGGAAAACACCAGTTACATGATAAGGTCATAAGGAAAACTATTCCATAAATTTAAGACATTATGCACCTTTTGAAACAAAGTTTATGTATATGGATAATTTTTCTATTTTGTTCTTTAATTTTCATAGAACATTTGTCCTGACTATAAGGCATTGGGGATTAATTTTAACTGATAATATTCAGAGATACCTAGCTAAAAGACATCTGATCTTTGAGACTTCCATCCCTTCCCTACCCAAAGTTTCTTCAGCACCTCTTCCTCAATAATTCCCATTTAAGACACAGATTTTTTGAACTATGTTCAACCAATCTGGGTATAATTCATGAAAACACTTCAGTCAATATATAAACATGTATCCAGTGATCAGCAGGAAAAAAGAAAAAGTAACAAATATTGACAATGACAAGTAATGGTTTATAAGAATTAGCCAGTTCCTAAGAATGCATTTACTATTATTTAATATTAACTTTAGCATTTCTATAACAGACAACATGTATAGTTTATTTCAAAGTTTATATAGGAGAGAAACATGTAAGAATTGTACTCATTCTGAGCATTTATATACCTAGGAAAAAATTTTGAGCATAAAATGAATGGACCACTTGAATACATTTTTTTGAAAATTAGATATTATAATGAAGCATTAAAGAGATCAAATTAACTACAATACAGATATAAAACTTTAAAAAAGAAAGGAAAACTAAAACTGAAAAGAGCAAACTACTACAGGACAAATAAAAGCATTAAACGAAAATAGCTCAACATAGGAAAAACATAACTGATGTTGTATAGAGCTTTATAGACCTCTGAGATTTATTTTTTCTGCTGTATTTTCCTCTGTATTTTTCCTGCTGCTCACACTTCAGTCAATAATAATTACGATTTTTATGTCAAATAGCAGAGTGTTCTCGGAGAAGGCAATGGCACCCTACTCCAGTATTCTTGCCTGGAAAATCCCATGCACGGAGGAGCCTGGCAGGCCACAGTCCATGGGGTTGCGAGTCAGACAGGATTGAGCAACTTCACATTCACTTTTCACTTTCATGCATTGGAGAAGGAAATGGCAACCCACTCCAGTGTTCCTGCCTGTAGAATCCCAGGGACGGGGGAGCCTGGTGGGCTGCCATCCATGGGGTCACACACAGTCAGACACGACTGAAGCGTTAGCAGCAGCAGCAGTAGTGTTCTATTTTTAGCCTTTGAATAACCATTAAAAATCACAAAGACAGTCAGCAAAACCTGCTTACTAATAAACATGCATGGGGTCTTTGACAAGTAATGACTCTGTTCTCATAAGGATTTGATTATTAAGTATTATATTTGGAAAGAACAATAACACTTTTGTGATAAAAATGTAGTTGAATAAATAAGATGTGTTACTATTTGGGCTCTATGCTTTCCCCTCACAGAGCTAGAGATATGTATTCTCTGGAAAGGCGTCTGTGTGTTGTGTGTGTGTGCACCAAGTCATTTCGGACTCTCTGCAACCCCAAGGACTATAGTCCATCAGGCTTTTCTGTCCATGTATCTCTTAACCACTTTCCTCTGTTCACCTTGTTGACTAATTTCTCTCATGACAGAGTCTCACTTTTTATCTTCATATCCTGGCACTTAGCATAATACCCTATATATTCTAGGGACTCATTAACTCTGGTTTATGAATGAACAGATGAGTGACTGATGGACTCAGCTTACAAAAATGAAGAAAGGGATGGGGGAAGAGTGCTCCATCCCAAGGCAGTGAATTCCTTGGAAAGAGTTCATTCTTATTTATATTTATCGTTTTAGCAGGTAGTGTAATATCTGGAAGATATTAAATTTTCTCATAATGTTTACCAAATGAATGAGTGTGTGATTTTTGTTAGAATTTCACTGAGCATGTGATTCTTACAAGTGTAAGTTTGTATCATTAGTTAGAAACATAGTCAATCCTCTCATTGATTACTCTTTTCTGTTCCAGTTTAGTCCCTATAACTACTCTTCTGAGACTAAAAGAAACATTTCACAAGCTATATAAAATATTATTTTTATGATTATTCCTTATTCTCCTACTCATTCACTAATATTTTTCTGTAAAATGTATTTTATATATGCTCCAATATCATACTGCCTACTTTGTTTTCTATAAATAATTCTTTTCTTTTAAATATTTTATGTAAAGAAATTTTGCCTTAATCAAATCAATTTATCTTTTCCCTAATAATGTTTCTTTGCTTTTACACTTTGAAACTCCTTTCCCTTCAAAATGTTTGAAAAATATTCAATTTTACTTGTTTAATGTAACAGTGGTTTGATTTTTTTTTTAACTTTACTATTATCCAGTTGGAATTTATTTTACTATGAACTATTAGGTAAAGATCTAAATCTTTTCCTAATCCCTATGAAATAGTCCAAACACCATTTATTAAATATTATTTCTCTCCTCACAAATTTGAGTTGTCTTCTTAATTATATATTCCTACATACAACCCAATCATAGTCTCAGGTCTATGTCTATGCCAGATTGTGAATGACTGAAAAAATGGAACCGTGCTGATGTAATAATGTATACAGTACAATGGAATGAACAGCTAGGCACTTAATAAATACTTTCTGTTAACAAAATTCTCGGTGACTTTTCCTGCTCTGAGATTTCAATATAATAATGAAAAATACATATGTAGTTCTCCCATAGTATATTAGAAGATCCTTAAAAGCAAAATACCTGTCTCACTCATTTTTAGTTTCCACGTTTAATATAATGTCTGACAAAGAGACTTAGCAAGCATTTGCTGAAATGAACAGAATTATGACAAGACTAAAAAGAGAGTGCTATGAAAAGAAAGATTTAAATACAAGGAGGTAGAAGATTTGTCCAAGTAAATGAAAGAAGTTAAATGGTGGTGGGAGAATTTTATAAGAGACACAAAACTATAAAGTACAGATTTAATTCTCTATTCACACCAATTACTATGTAAATATTATCGATTTTCAAATAACTCTGCTTTATAGGTTATGTTTAGGTTGTTTCACACTTTCAGTAATGACAAAATTCACTCTGGCAAAATGCACTTTAATTCTCATTCCTCACTAACTGATTGATACATACTAATTCTTCAGTCAAAAATTCTCATCTCTAAGACGATCTGAAAATGTTTCACATATAAATGAAAGGTTGTGACCCTAATTTTCAAACTTTGAAACCTCATGACTACATTCAGTGTTGTTAAAGGAAGCTTAATTTTAACTTTGTTAATTAAAATTGTGAATCAATGTCCTGAGGGAACTTTCACTAGACATATGTTAAATCCAGTGAGGAATTATTTAGAGAACATATGTAATTCTCATTAGGCTGAATTGTGAAAGGATGCAATATAATTTAATACTAGCCTCAAAATATAAATTCATCAAGAAAAATTTATTTCAAATACTATCTAAGTATTGAATTCCAAAACAAATGTGAAGAACTCATTGGAAAAAACCCTGATGCTGGGAAAGATTGAGGGCAGGAGTAGAAGGGGACCACAAAGGATGAGATGGTTGGATGGCATCACCAACTCAATGGACATGAGTTTGAGCAAGCCCTGGGAGGTGGTGAAGGAGGAAACCTGGCATGCTGCAGTCTATGGGGTCGCAAAGAGTTGGACACAACTGAGCAACTGAACAAATCAAAAAATTGTGTCTTGGCCTTCTGGCTGAGATCATATGTAATAAAAATTCTCAACCTCCAAGCATGTCCACTGATTCAAATTGGCAGATAGGGTGTAGTGAGCAATAGAAGGTAACTAACATCCACAGAGATAAGTATTACTAGCTCCCTTCTGAAATTAAGATTTGTAATTTTTAAGAAACAAACGGAAAAATTAGTGCTAACAAGAGGAGGTGTCAGGGTTTGAACACAAGTTTCTCAAATTTTAGAGTTGGACCCTTTCCACTGTAATGCATTCACAAATGATCCTTTCAGAAGAAATCTATGAGGTCCTAGTTACCAGAGGACTTTGAAACCTAGGTGATATCTTCATCTCTCCTACCCACTGAAGGGAGTGATATTAGAAAATAAACACAAATACAAAAAAGGAATAGTGGTTGTATACATGGCCTTTATAAGAACCACATCTGATTCTGAATAAAACTTGGAATTCATTCCACCATGAGATGTAGCTTATGCCTAGCAGTAAATACTAAGAATACATGTTTGACAAAGAAGAATGATTTTTGTCCTCAAAGTTTAATGAAATAAAAACCATAGTAAGTAAAGCAAATAAATAAAGATCCTGAAATTTTAAAGCAATGGCAAATATTATAAATGGAGCTGTGTGATCCCTCCTTCTTTTGGTGATACCACCAATTCCACTCTACACACATCCACACACATACACACTCCCACTCCCAGAGGTACTCTCTAGAGACAAGTCTTGTTTACAAGGCCAGGTTTCCTCAAGAACCCCGAGCAATACTGTGTACTGTTCAACAAACTGTAGCTTTTCAACAAATATTTGCTGAATGAATGGAAACAAATATAGAGAAAGTGGAATTTCTCAATTCCTATTTAGTTCTATCAAAGAGAATGATCTTCAAACTGGAAAAGGTATAATAAACAAAGTTAAGAGCTAACTGAAGGATAAGATAGATGGAGGGAGAATAACAGTATCTGGCTGTCTTACATGAATGATTTCAACTCCTTAATCCCTGACAAATTATAGCACAGAATTTTCTTATGAAGTACAGATATGGTCACTGAGTATGCCAGAAGACTGAGACTGGAATATAAATCCTGATTCTCAAAAAGAGTATAGGTTGGAAACCACAGAGAATGGAAAGTTGTATAATTCCTAGCAAACTTCTGTTGTTGTTCAGTCACTAAGTCATGTCCAACTCTTTCCGACCTCATGGACTGCAGCATGCCAGTAGCATGCCCTGTCCTCTATCTTCTCTGTATAGTTCTTCTATACAAAGAGTTGTGCCACCTCTTCTTAATCTCTTTGGTTTCTGTTTAGGTTCTTTCCATTTTTTTGTCCTTTATTATGCCCATCTTTGCAAGGAATGTTCCCTTGGTATCTCTAGTTTTCTTGAAAAGATCTCTAGTCTTTCCCATTCTATTGTTTTCCTCTATTTCTTTGCATTGTTCTCCTAAGAAGCCTTTCTTAACTGCTATTCTCTGACACCGTATTCAGTTGAGTGTATCTTTCCCTTTCTCCTTTGCATTTCACTTCTCTTCTTTTAGAACACCTTTTAAAAATAATTATTTAATAAGATGATTTATGAGCTCTTATAAGTGGAAGCACTGATCACCAAGACCCTTCATGAGTTCACTGAGATAACACCAAATTTTGGTTTTCTTTTTTTATTACAATTATTAACCTAGAATGACTAACCTATAATTCTATTAGAATTATAGACATACCAGAGTTGTTAACAGTAACATCAACACTCATTGAACACTTACTTTGACCAAGAATTGAAGATTGTCTCATTTGCCTGCATTGAGTATTAGCTCATCTTGCCTGATATTCTATAGGCAAGAATACTGGAGTGAGTGGGTTGCCATTCCCTTCTCCAGGGCAGATACAAACTACTATAGGTAAAACAGATAAACAACAAAGGCCAGAACTATATTCAGTATCTTATAATAACCTATAAATAAAAAGGCTATTATATATGTAAAGACTACAAACACACACACACACACACACACACACACACAAAACTGAATCGCTTTGTTGTACACCAGAATCTAACCCAACAGTTAAATTACAGACTCAAAGAATGATGGGGCCATCTATACAATGGAATACTCTTTAGTCATTAAAAATGCCTTTAAAGACAAATGTTTGACAAAGAAAGTTGTTCACAATATAGTTTAATGAAGTAATTATTATAAAAAGCATGATCAATAGGTTTCATTTTGGGAGAAAAAGAGAAAGTAAGGGAGGGAGAAAGTAAAAGGAGGAAGGAGGTCAGTGAGACTGAAAGAAATGAAAGAGGGAAAGTGAATCTACTGAGAAACTATTTTTCATTGTGATCCATTTTAATAAATGTGTTGTACATCTTACTCCACATGTAAAAGTACTTAATTAAAACAGATACAAGTACTTAACTGAAACATTTTCACAGAGTAATACTTACTCTTTCTGTGTAGAATGCTATAAAATATTTCTAACTTAAGCTATTCTATGTCTTGCTTTAAATGCCAGTTGTAATTAACTTCACGGCTGACTAACAGGTCAAACCCTGCAGTTTGAAACACACTGATCTAGAGAACACCTGCAAGGATACACAATGAAGTATTAACAGAGCCTATAACAAGTATAATTTGGAATTTCTGTTTTGCCTTTCTATTTTCTAACTTCCTATGATAAACACATGAGAAATGTAAGAATATTTTATGTAAGAAATAAAAAGCACTACAGATAACTGTAGAGACAATAATTAAGAGCAGATCATATGAAAAATATCTAGTTACTCTAATGGACTGCTAGCTTTAAAATAAGACAAAAAATGTGCATTAGGTGCCAAAAGATTTACCTGGCATTAAAACACATATAAACTCTCTCTCACACACACACAAATACACGCACTATTTAGAACAAGGGAGGTTTGTCTATACAGGACTCTACTGTCTTTTGTACATTTAGATCTTTATGTTCATTTCTCTATACCATATTTCCACTGCAGAAGAGAAAGAGGAATGATAGAGTCTATAAGTTACATACCACGAAGAACATCAAAGAAATAAAGCATCTGTAGTCTGATGTCTTTTCAAATATCGAGAGGGCTTTTATTTGAATAATAATCACAGAATAGAATTAAAATTCAATATGTGGAAGGCATGGAAGAGGTAAATCTGGGTGGATTTTAAAGCCTTATATAAAGAGGAATTCTAATACTACTTAACAATGGAATGCACTGCCTTAAGTAGGCACGATATCCCTCAACAATCTGACCCTTTATTACAAAAAAATCAATCTAAAAATTTTTAACACCTATAGGCTTTCTATTTCTTAAAGAGATCTCTAGTCTTTCCCATTCTATTATTTTTCTCTATTTTTTGCATTGATTGCGGAGAAGGCTTTCTTATCCCTCCTTGCTATTCTTTGGAACTCTACATTCAAATGGGTATATCTTTCCTTTCCTCCTCTGCTTTTCACTTCGCTTCTTTTCACAGCTATTTGTAAGGCCTCCTCAGACAGCCATTTTGCTTTTTTGCATTTCTTTTTCTTGGGGAAGGTCTTGATCCCTGTCTCCTGTACAATGTCATGAACCTCTGTCCATAGTTCATTAGGCACTCTGTCAAAAAAATAGGAAAGATTAGAGATCACTTCAAGGAAATTGGAGATATCCAGAGAACATTTCATGCAAAGATGGGCACAATAAAGGACAGAAATGGTATAGACCTAATGAAGAAGAAAATATTAAGAGGTGGCAAGAATACACAGAAGAACTGTACAAAAAAGATCTTCACGACCAAGATAATCACGATGGTGTGATCACTCACCTAGAGCCAGACATCCTGGAATGTGAAGTCAAGTGGGTCTTAGGAAACATCACTACAAACAAAGCTAGTGGGGGTGAAGGAATTCCAGTTGAGCTATTAAAATCCTAAAAGATGATGCTGTGACAGTGCTTCACTCAATATGCCAGCAAATTTGGAAAACTCAGCAGTGGCCACAGGACTGGAAAAGGTCAGTTTTCATTTTAATCCCAAAGAAAGTCAATGCCAAAGAATGCTCAAACTACTGCACAGTTTCACTCATCTCACACGCTAGTAAAGTAATGCTCAAAATTCTCCAAGCCAGCCTTCAGCAATACGTGAACCGTGAACTTCCTGATGTTCAAGCTGGTTTTAGAAAAGGCACAGGAACCAGAGATCAAATTGCCAACATCTGCTGGATCATGGAAAAAGCAAGAGAGTTCCAGAAAAACATCTATTTCTGCTTTATTGACTATGTCAAAGCCTTTGACTGTGTGGATCACAATAAACTGTGGAAAATTCTGAAAGAGATGGGAATACCAGACCACCTGACCTGCCTCTTGAGAAAACTACATCCAGTTAGAAATGGACATGGAACAACAGACTGGCTCCAAATAGGAAAAGAAGTATGTCAAAGCTGTATACTGTAACCCTGCTAATTTAACTTCTATGCAGAGTACATCATGAGAAACGCTGGGCTGGAGAAAGCACAAGCTGGAATCAAGATTGCCGGGAGAAATATCAATAACCTCAGATATGCAGATGACACCCTCCTTATGGCAGAAAGTGAAGAGGAACTAAAAAGCCTCTTGATGAAAGTGAAAGTGGAGAGTGATAAGGTTGGCTTAAACCTCAACATTCAGAAAACGAAGATCATGATGGCATCTGGTCTCATCACTTCTTGGGAAATAGATGGGGAAACAATGGAAACAGTGTCAGACTTTATTTTTCTGGGCTCCAAAATCACTGCAGATGGTGACTACAGCCATGCAATTAAAAGACGCTTACTCTTTGGAAGAAAAGTTATGACCAACCTAGACAGCATATTCAAAAGCAGAGACATTACTTTGCCAACAAAGGTCTGTCTAGTCAAGGCTATGGTTTTTCCAGTAATCATGTATAGATGTGAGAGTTGGACTATAAAGAAAGCTGAGCACAAAAGAAGTGATGCTTTTGAACTGTGGTGTTGGAAAAGACTCTTGAGAGTCCCTCGGACTGCAAGGAGATCCAACCAGTCCATCCTAAAGGAGATCAGTCCTGGGTGTTCACTGGAAAGACTGATGTTGAAGCTGAAACTCTAACACTTTGGCCACCTGATGAAAAGAGCTGACTCATTTGAAAAGACTCTGATGTTGGGAAAGATTGAGGGCAGGAAGAGAAGGGGACAACAGAGGATGAGATTGTTGGATGGCATCACTGACCTGATGGACATGGGTTTGGGTAAACTAAGGGAGGTGGTGATGGACAGGGATGCCTGGCGTGCTGCAGTTCATGGGGTCGCAAAGAGTCGGACACAACTGAGCAACTGAACTGAACTGATAGGCTTGTAATATATCTAGTTCCCAGATCTCTGTCCCATCCTAGATAGATCTTTTTTGAGTTTTCTCACTGTAGCTACACAAACAGAACTAGCTTCCTTTGGAAGGTAACCAAGTGCCTATCAATGGCAGTGTTCAGACACACGAGGGAAAAACAATTAGTGTGGATACTGTTGAATACAATTTCTAAATCAGACAGAACAGAAATTGTCAATCAGTACATTTTCTAAAATGAACATACTGGTTTTTATCTTAATGAAGAAAAATCTCCTATACTTATTGAAATGGACATAATTTCATAAGGATACAATTAGGGTTCCTAAATGGCACCCCACTCCAGTACTCTTGCCTGGAAAATTCAATGGATGTAGGGGACTGGTGGGCCACAGTCCATGGGGTCGCGAAGAGTTGGACACGACTGAGCAACTTCACTTTCACTTTTCACTTTCATGCATTGGAGAAGGAAATGGCAACCCACTCCAGTGTTCTTGCCTGGAGAATCCCAGGGAAGGGGGAGCCTGGTGGGCTGCCGTCTATGGGGTTGCACAGAGTCGGACACGACTGAAGCGACTTAGCAGCAGTAGCAGCAGCAAGAGGGAGTTTATAGCATAATACCTAAATAAAAATATTTTGGTTCTGCCAAATGCATTTGTAATTCTGTGGAGGTAATATTTTATGTGCTTATAAGAATATATGTATACTATTTCATTTCCTTCTTTATACCCAGAAGTCTTAACACACATAGTGTTCTGCACTTTTTTCCCTCATGATGATAAATATTACAGAGTTTTTCATTTCAGTATTTAAACAGCTTCAACATTTTATATAGCTATATTGCATTCTATTTTATAGCAGTATCATTGTTCATTTTACCAGTCCCTGATGGACAGTTATTCAGGATATTTCTAATCTTTGCTATTACAAACAATGTTGTAACAACTAACCTTATAAACACATCATGTCTCATGTTAGTATGCCTGCAGAAATATACATTAAATACACAGATATAAAAAATACTAAAGGGAATATGTATTGGTAATTTTCATAAATATTAACAAATTGAGTCCCATCCACAGTATATGAGTGTCTCTAAACTCCTCAGCTTTTACAACACAGCAATTCCAGTGTTTCAGTGTTGAAAGTGTTACATTTCAAGATAGAATACACAAGCCATAAACAAAAAATGTTCTAATAGGTCCTACATTTATTAAGCTAAGAGAGTGCAGTGGACAATATACCAAAAGCAGCACTGGGAATTAAGACTTCACCAAAGTGCTATGAAAGAAATGAGGCAAATTATCACAATAACAACATAAAGAAGTAGTGTGTTTAATGATGGACAGCCAGCTATCCTGTGTGTGAAACCCAAACTCTCTTAATAAAATCCCTCAAGCCCAAATTCTGTTAACACTGGTCCCGAAGGGAAAATTCTTACATGGTGTCACCTAGGCCTTCAACTACTGTTTACTAGGATTCAATTTTCTTATTGGGAGTCATTATACTACATACATCATGCTGCTAGGTCACAGTAGACACATTCTAGAAAAACAGGAATACTCTATCCTTCCCTTGATCTTTTCCTTAACAGCACAAATGAAACACAATTAGTAGCCAGCATGATAAAAATTTAAATGCAATAGGCAACCAGTGAAAGTGACCTGCAAACTGAAAGTGAAAGTTGCTCAGTCATGTCCGACTTTTAGCAACCTTATGGACTATACAGTCCATGGAATTCTCCAGGCCAGAATACTGGAGTGGGTAGCCTTTTCCTTCTCCAGGGGATTTTCCCAACCCAGGGATCGAACCCAGGTCTTCCACATTGCAGGCAGATTCTTTACCAGCTGAGCTAGCAGTGGTCACCTAAATCCATTTTCTTTGGCTTCACAGTAATGGAGATTCAGCTGAATGAGTGGCCAGGAATATACAGACTATACTTCTCAGCATTCCTTGCAGTCATGTGACAAAAGTTCCTATGGAACGTGAAATTCTGGGGCCACTTTCTTAAAAGGAAATTCTTTGCATTCTACTTCTGCTTAATCCTATTTCTCAAACTAGAATGCAGACATGGCAGTGACCCAGATCTAACCTAGCAGACAAGGACAACTTCCTTCTGGACTACAAAGCAATAAAACGCAAAACACTTGGGACTGGTAACCTTGTGAAACTAACCACTTTGACAGCCTTGACTATCCTCCTATTGTCATGTTCTATCTTATTTAAGCCAATGTATATCTTTGTTACAGTAATTTTGTCTCTAAAATACACACACAGACATACACAAACATATGCACACATACAAAGATTAGCTAGTGGAGGTATTAAGAAAAGGTAAAAACTTTTTAAAGTTCAAATAAAAGGAAAAAGATGTGTGTAGGCATCAGGACATAAGACTACAGCTAAGAAATAAAGATAAGTACAAAATAAACAACAGAAAGAAAATAAAGAAACCAACCAAAATAGAAGACTAGTATCAGAAAGAGATATTTTCTGTGCTCAGAAAATTTATATAATATTGCAAAGCATTAGAAGGAAAAATGTACTTCAGATACTTTGTTTTATATGCAAATGATTATTTCTCACAAGCAGAAAAGCTGAGTGATTCAAATATAATTAACAACTGTATTTGAAAACATTTAAATACATTTACATTTACAGTGAATTATAAAACAAATATGGTATCTTAGCTTGATTAAAATAAGAATTTAGCAGAAAAAAACACTGAAACTCACTCAGTAAACATTGAATATGTGCTAGACAAGACACCTGTGCTGGATTTAGGGATACAAAGGTGAATAAAACAGTTCCTATTTGGGAAAACTACTTTCTTATTATCAATTTTTGAACAATTATTTTTTAAAAACACACAGAAAATTAAACATATACACTAAATCTCTTTAATACAAAGATTTTTTTAAGAAAAAGTTTTCATTGTGTGTAAAATGAGTTTCAAAACAAAAAATTATTTTGAAATGTAATGAAAATTTATATTACACATACTTCAAAATTATCAACGCCTTTTAATCATTACAGCATTGTTCCTGAAGTAAGATATCAAAATGTGTTAGTCCTTTCTACAAAAAACATTTGCTCAATAAAGACTGAAAGTACTTTAAAATAACAGCATGTACTAACTTCTTCCTTCTATTCTGCATGAATTTATTCTAATTATCACAGGAAGGAAAATACAGGCATTTTGATATTTCATTTAACTTTTTCACCTGAGAAGTGAATTATAGTAGGATGTCTTAAAGTGTTATCTACTTAAAAATGACAAATATTTAACCTAATGAAAAATAATTTATAATCTAACAACATTCACTTGGAATTTGTCCAAATAAAACGTTTTATTTGCTTTATACACAATGGAGTATTACTCAGACATTAAAAAAGAATACATTTGAATCAGTTCTATGAGATGGATGAAACTCGAGCCGATTATACAGCGTGAAGTAAGCCAGAAAGAAAAACACCAGTACAGTATACTGACACATATATACGGAATTTAGAAAGATGGTAATGATGACGCTGTATGCGAGATAGCAAAAGAGACACAGATGTATAGAACGGGCTTTTGGACTCTGAGGGAGAGGGACAGGGTGGGATGATTTGGGAGAACGGCATTGAAACATGTATACTATCATGTAAGAAACGAAGTACCAGTCTATGTTTGATACAGGATACACGATGCTTGGGGCTGGTGCATGGGGATGATCCAGAGAGATGATATGGGGTGGGAGGTGGGAGGGGGATTCAGGATTGGGAGCTTGTATATACCCGTGGTGGATTCATGTCAATGTATGGCAAAACCAATACAGTATTGTAAAGTAAAATAAAGTAAAAATAAAATTTAAAAAAATAAAATAAAATAAAATAAATAAAAGAAAAATTTAAAAAAGAAGAGAAAAAAAAAATGTTTTATTTGCTTTAACTCACTTTAATGCATTAAAATCCCGGAGTAACTAGCTGTTATGTTAGACAAATTGTGTCAAGTGAAAACACACTTGTGATAACTTTATTCATTTTAAAAACTTGTTTGAAGCTTACAAACTACCCTCCCACTATTACATGAAGAAGATATAAGCATTCTATATTATTTGAAGTGTGTGCTCTGCTGTATCTGACTCTTTGTGACCCCATGGACTGTAGCCCACCAGGCTCCTCTGTTGGTGAAATTTTCCAGGCAAGAATCCTGGAGTGAGTTGCCATTTCCTACTCCAGAGAATCTTCCTGACCCAGGGATCGAACCTAAGTCTCTTGTGTCTCCTGCGTTGGCAGGCAGATTCTTTACCACCAGTGCCACCTGGGAATCTCCTGGATCTTATTTAAGACAATGTAAATGACCAATTGATGATAACCCTTTCCCTCAAAAAGTTCTAGAAATTACATTCAGTAAATATAAGAAACTAAGGGAAAATGATACAAATATATATATATACACACACACATATATATCTAACACCAAAATTTTAAATGATCATTTTAGAGTATAACATATAACGTTTTAAACTATGAAACGTTTCATTAATTACTTTAAATTAAAAATTGTTACAGATTGGTTAGAATAAGATACCACAGTCTCATATACATTATTTCTTTAAATAAAAAACACATTTTAAAAATTTGAACATTAGTTTGTGGAATAAACCTACAAAAACTATAACATCTAAATCAAGAAAATAATAAAGCTTAAAACCAGGAAATACATGAGATTATTTGGAATTCCTTATTTTTTCCCACCAATATATATATCTGCATCCTAATTTCCAAATATGCCTTCTAACTTCTAATGATTACTTTTAAATTTCTTTCTTACTAGACTTTGCATTCTTCAGTCACTTCTTTTTTCTTTTTAAACAGGCACCTGGGAGAATAAATTTTAAAGTCTGACTACAAAAAGAAAAAACAGGAAGATAATTAATCATTAGCGTATAGTATTAAATTTAGTATTTAGAATTTTCACAAAAAGAACTTCAGATACACCAGGTATTCTTCATTCAATCTAATGGCTGTCTCCCCTTTGAATATGACAGCGATTTCTTAAAATAAGTATATGCAAAACTGTATCAGCTTATCTAATCACCCTTCAACCTGACTCCCAGGCTTCTTGTCAAACTTGCTTTAAACGTCCTTCTCATGCAGTTGCTATTTTTCATTATTCTTTTATCCTTTTCTCTCAGTGTTCCAACATCTTTACTGTTTTCAGCAAACAGAAGGTTTTTTTACATAGTAGGACAAAAGCAGACAGAGCAGATAGTTGAGAACCATAAGCAGTCCTGCTGGTTGGTCCCCACAGGAGACAATGTGCTGTAATGTAGATTTGGCAGACTCTCTGCAGGAGCTCACAGAATCTGCAAATCCCTCCCCAAAGAACAAAACTATATTTTCCTATCTCCTCTGTACAATGGTTTATGTAGCATTCTTCTAAAGGTGACTCACTATGTGCAAGTTATCAGAAGCTGAACAATTACTTTTACTTTAAAACTTTGCACATTCCCAGGGCTAATTAAAGTCCAGAAATATATAGACTGTTCACAAGTAGCTTTCTAATATGACAGAACACTGACAATGAAGCAAATAGGATAAAGGAATTACTATACTTGTAAACTAGAGTCTACTAGCACCTCTATGACAGTAAACAATTTAAAAGAAAACAAATAAACCTCAATTTTATAGGGCCCTTCCCTACTCTAATTCTGTCATATGAATTGACTTGTTTTAACTAACTTTGTTGTGTTTTAATACTTTTTCTAAGTGGTCTCTTCACCTTTCATTACTTTTATTTGAAGTGTAATGAGAGTGGCATGCATGCATGCTAAGTCATTTCAGTTGTGTCCAACTCTTTGTGACCCTATGGACCACAGCCTGCCAGGCTCCTCTCCCCACGGGATTCTCCAGGCAAGAATACTGGAGTGGGTTGCCATGCCCTCCTCCAGGGGATCTTCCACAGTCAAGTATCAAACCCACATCTCTTATATCTCCTGCATTGGCAGGCAGGTTCTTTACCACTAGCACCACCTGCGAAGCCCTATTACCTCCTAATTCAAAGAAGCATATACAGACACCTCTCCACCAACTGACTTAATTCTCTAAACTATTTCAGACTTGTCAATTCTGAATCAGACCTACCTTTAATTTTCAGAGCACCAGCCATTTTAGAGACTTTGACAATACTGACGATTTTTCCATATCATCTTAGCAATTTTTCATTGGTTTTCATGGTACTTCCATATTTTTTGTCCCCTAAAAAATATTCTTTTAAGTCTATGGTATTCTCAATATATTTGTCAAATATTTCAAGAACTGTTCCATAATTAAAATAACCCCCCAAATCATACAAACAGAAAATTTTCCTTCTGATTTCAATAGATGTGTGAAAACAAAACAGTTACATATTCTGATTTGACTTCCATTTAGAAAGATAGTGCTGTCTTTTTTGTTGAGTTCTGAAGAATTTTCCACCAGCAGAAACAAAAAGCTCTAATAACAATCATTCATTTGTGGGAAAAAGAAACAACATTTAAAAAGAAATATTTAAAAACAAAAATCAGAGTTCTATAGGCAAACATATTTTTATATTTCTAGGCTTTCTAAATATTCTGCAATGACTCTGTAATATTTTGATCACTAGAGAAATTTTATAAAAATAAAATGTTTTTCAAAGAAAATATTCTCTGAAAGTCAATTTAAAACAAATGTAACAAATCAAAATGATACTCTATTTTTAAATAGTTGTACTGTTGACACTACACTTGAACAATATGGGTTTAAACTATGTGGGTCTAGTTATACCTGGGTTATTTTCAATAAATATGTCCCACAGAACTACACAGTACTCGGTTGGTTGGATCCACGGAAGTGGTATCATAACATGAAAGGCCAACTGTAAAGTTAAAAGCGGAATTTCAACTGAGTAGGGCAGGGATGAGGAGAAGGGATACGTGCCCCTAATCCTCAAATTATTCTAGGCTCACCTGTACTTTGCTCTCAGAAAATAACACAATAAGTAAACAAGTCTTACATATGTGATCTATGTCACTTGGCTCTTTTTATCCAAACTTCTTCAAATAGGAATAAATGTTAAATGTTTCCATTTTTCCCACACTGCTTTTATACATGAGCAAAAAAGCCAACCAAACACAAACTGATCTTTGAATTAGTTCTCTTCCTGATCCAGGAGGAAAACACATTTAGGGCTTACATGATCTGGAGAAAAAAAATCAAAACTAGTTTTTTGTATGATTTATTCTGTATGTTTGATTCCAGATGCTCTGATTCTTAATCCACTCTAGCATATCCTCTTATTATGGACAATTATTTATGGATATTATCAGTGGAGGGAAAAGGAATATTATTTGGGGTTTGTTTGGGTTTTTTTTTCATTTTGCTTAGGCAGCATGAGTTTATGTTCCTATAAAGTCAGATCATCTAGAAAGCAGTTTTCTTTTGTTTTAGTCCTAGTAATGCTGCCGGTATCCCACTAGCATGTTAAGGCAACTTTCAAAAAAATTAAATAATTTTTTCACATCATTTCATAATTACAGAGCACATGTGATATAACATGCAAGTGGTGTTGGAAACATGAACAAAAGGAAAGACTGCTGTCATTAGGAGCTCTACTGCCACTTTGTAAAGCTTCAGTCGAACCCCATTTCAAAGGCTGTATCCAAGGGAAGAAACAGGCTTTGAAGCTTAGAGTGGTATACTTCACTTGAGGAACCTAAAGCACTTTAACAGTCAGCATTTTTAAGTTCCCATCTTGAGGGTAAAACACTCAGTGGTTCCATAACTGGGGTAAGAGTACCAAATGAATCCAGTGCAGACCAAAGAATTCCAAACAAGCATCCTTCCAAGTCATTGTCCACTGCACGTTCTTCCCACGTAAACCTTATTCAACTCTGACCCTGAGAAAGCCAACTGAAGAAACAATCTTCATTTCCCCAACTTCCCCAGCATCCTCAAATCTGCCATCTCCTCCACTTTAAAACACACCTGTCCCTTATCACCTCTCTCATCCCAGACTTCTAGTCCCAAATATCATCCAGTGGTTCTATTACAAGAGGCCTCATTCAGGCATTTTCTCCCTATACAGCACTATAGATTCTGGAGGAGCATCTCCTACATTTTTCGGACTTCATATACCCATAAAGCTAAAAAACAAAGCAGAACAAAACAAAAATATACATATATGAAAGGATTGATATAGGGTTATCAATTTTTTATCAATAATGTTATTAGAAATAGTACAGATATGACTACATAATAAACAAGAGTGGAAAAACTTACTGTATCATTAACCCTTATTTTCTCATTTTGGGAAAGACCAGTGGAAATTTCCTAAAAACCAGGGAAAAATATTCTTCTGGACCATCCCTCCTTCCAACCCTTCTCCCCTCACTCTTTTACCTGTTTCCTCAGGTTTTCCTCCACCCTGGAAAAATAGTCAATTGGTATTCTTTTAGCCCCCTAAAAAATCAGGGAGGCTTGAAGAAAATGCTAAGTAAATTAAGAAGCAATCCTGAGTCTTTTAGTAGCTCCATTACTTAAAAAAAATAAAGAATAAAAGTGCACTGAAAATGCAAATGCACATTTTAATAAAAAATAGGAAAGCCACTACTTACTACAAGCAGTGTTTGTGTGTGTGTTGTGTGTGTTTTAAACTTCAATATATGAATTTGGATAGTGGGAAAGACCTGGATTGTAAGCCAGAACATGAATTTCTAGTCCCAAGTTGATCTCATCTGAGACAGACCAATGTGAATCTAAGCAAGTCATTTACTACTTCTTTATAAATAAAAAAGGCTAAACTAGATGATCTCTTAAAGTAACTACATATCTAAGAATAGGAATAAGCTTTCTAGAGAACACAACTAAGTAAATGTAAAACAGTGTTAATTTTTATATTCCAACAATTGTGCTTATTTATTACTCCTACTTTAATCAGTCATATATTTCC